>NW_017694403.1:0-4064 GCF_001879085.1 Nicotiana attenuata | reverse complement strand
GGCAGCTCAGGAGCCAGAGCTCGGTCAAAACCTTTCAAATCGTTTCCTTCGGTCAAAATTGGCCATCATATCTTTACCCGACAACTATTTCATCCTTCCTGGGTAAAGAGGGGCAGCTGTTGATACCCAATTTTTCCATATGTATTTTTATATGCAGAATACTTAAAGATAGCATATGTATGCATATATGAGCATGTCCCAGGGTTTATTTATTTTTCCTTAATTTTCAAAAGATTTTTTAATCAATTTATTGCCCTATTTTATCAAGGGAAAACCCAATACTTATCCCTAAAGGTATCATTTTGGTGATTAATTTACTTTTTATTCTCATATTCATCCCAAAATATAGCTAAGGTATTTTTTGCACATTTTTTACAAGTTATTAGTATTTTTTAAAGCTAAATTGCATATAATTGCAATACTAGCCTATTTTAAGAATTAATTGCGTTTATAATTATAAAATTGATTCCAGTATTTTTAATTTAATATTTATATATTATCTATTAATTTAGTACCTTTAATTTGTTTTCAGAAATCATTTTACTATTTTTTTTATAATAAAAAGGGAAAAATGGCTATTTAAATACTAGCCCTATTCCATTTCAATTTTAGCCTAAAATCAGCCCCCCAATTAAGCCAATTTCAACCTCAATTGGACCGGTCCAATTCCCCAATTACCCGCCCCTGATCCAATTAATTCAACCCGCCTGGCTCCCCATTAAATATAGGCCGTTGATCAAAATGATCAACGGCCACGATCCCTCCATTCCTTTTTAATCTACCAACACCCCAACCCTAACTCATTTTCAACCAGGCAGCCGCCTTTGAATCCTCTCATCTCTCAAACTCTCTCGAACCTTCCTCTACCCCTAGCACCCTCTCACTGTCTTCTACCTTAAGCCCACCGGAATCCATGGCCTCCCAGGCCATGGGAGCATTAAACTCACCTCCCTTTGCTCTTATACACTTGGTACTTGAAGATTCGAGGTCTGACCTCGAAGGTTTTCACCCAGATCTCCGTCGATTCAAGGTTATATGGCCTTTCCGGCCTTGCTCCGGCATACCCAAAGCATCTCGAGCCTGGTTCTAACTCATCCGACCAAGATCGGACCTTTTCCAAGCCTTTCTCATTCTAGGGTTCCTCTGAAACCCTGGCTATTCGAGGTTTCTCTAATTGTTTTCTTAGATCGGTTTTATATCTGTGCTTTACAGGAATTTTGAAATGTTTTCCCCGATTTTTCTTTCAAAAATTACTCATCTTCGATTTAGGGTTTCTGAAAGTTTCAAAATGTTTCTCTGACTCTTTTTCTTCTTCTCTTTATGTGTATCTGTCTATGCTATGATTCTTATGTTTTCTTTTTCTACCTTGCATGATCTTCTACTGTGTTCTTATGTTTGCATGTTCTTCTACTGTGCCCCGTTCTTTCTTCTACTACGTTTCTATATCATGCTCTCCCATGTTTATCTTGCTAGGTTTCCTTATGTGTTCTTTTGCTGGGTTTTTTCCGATAACCCCTGTGTTCTTCTACTGTAATTTTCTACTAATTTTAATTCTTTGTTTGCCTTTCACTGGATCTTTGTTTGAGTTCTTTTAATTGTGTTTCTTCTACTGTTCTCGTAAGTACTATACTACCTCTTTTGCTCTTATGAACTTGTTTGGGTTCCAAGTTTTCTTAAAACATGCTCCTTCTACTCTCACTATGTTTCGAATCAACTTCTTCCCTCTGTTGCTTCGAACTTGCTATTGTATCTGTTCGTTTTCTCATAAGTCTCTGAAAGAGACCTTTGAGCCTGGTTCAGTTATTTGTCTTCTCTCCTCTGTGTCTGATTCGAGTTGAAAACCCTAGGATTTGGGGTTTTTGGCGAGTTTGGTCTTGTGTTTGGACTAGGGTTCTATTTGGAGCCCTGGACTCTCTCAAACTCAATTTGAACCTATGTACTGAATTTGAACCTCTTTGTTTATGACTCTGAAGTATTCTACACTAGACTCTTTTGATTAGCATGACAGTTCTTTTATATGTGTGTGTTGAACCTTTCTTCAAAAGGCTTTCCGACTTATGATTGAATCAGAATCCTTTTTTTGGGGTTAATTGAGTGTTACTGATTTTCCTTAAGTAAAACCTTTTCTTCACCTTTTCTGACTAGGTTCACTCACACCAAGTATTTGGACTTCTAATTTCGTGGCTGTTAATTGATTCTCTTTCCTTAATTAGACAACCGTGTACTGTCAAAACCCTGCCCTTAAATAACTATTATTTATTTACCCCTCTTATACTGCATTGAAAAGAGTTTGATTAATTTATTTCCTTAATTAGTTATGCCCGTTTGAATCTGAATCCCTTAATTAAGGGAGATTTTCGTGTAATTGATTAGCAATCAGCTTTCAAAATTATTTCTTGCCTTGTTTCTGCCTGCTTTCTACACTACAAATACATGACTCCTTAACACAAGACGAAAAAAAGGGGATTGAGAACAATCACACACACTCGTAAAATCACAATCACAATTCTCTTCCGAACTTATACTTAGAGCATTCTTGCTTCTTGTCTGCACTTTGGCTTTTACAGGACTACTGCTTCTCTTTACTTGCTTCTTTGAAACTGGTATGTCCTAAAATTAATTTCAGCATCACCCGAATGTGTTTATTTACAGTCCTTGTATCCATGTCTACTTTCTATCCTTTGTAAAGTGTAACATCTGATTTAAAGTGCCTATATGCTATTTGTCTTCTCTTCCTTATGAACAATTGCTCCCTACCCCATTACCCCTATGTGTTTGTGAGTGTGGACTTAGGGCATGGCAGCAAGAATTGTTGTCCATGACCTAAGTTTTGACCCCCTAACCCTTAAGTAGGCTGGAAGGTGTGCCAGTATGTCTCCTTGCTGGGTATGCCCCTTTGCCTGCTCTTTTCTTGTATCTTGTTTCTAGTATGAATCCCCATACCCCATTCCCCTATGTGTGCTGAGTTAAGGTATAGCCTAGCAGCATCCAAATTGCTGTCCAGGGCTGAACCTGACCTTTAATAGGTCTTAACTCCCCAATTCTAAAGCTGACAGGCTGGTCAGGGGTGTGCCAGCATCCCAATTGCTGGGCATGACCACCAACCTGCCGTCTCCTTACCTAATTCCCCTCTATTGCACTTACATTTACTCCTAGTCTCTAAGTTCTACCCCCCTCCTATGAGCCTTGCCTTGGGACCTTGAGTTCCCTCTGAACTTGGACATTTGAGGGCTGGCCCTTCCACACTGCACTATGTTTCTACAATGATATTTGGGGTGTAAGCATTGCCTGGAGTTCATGAAACTCCTTGGAACTTTGACACATCCCAAATAAGAGAAAGGCTTTGGAAAATCTGGTCCTTGGAAGTTGGTTTATTCCATATGTCAGACTAGGAGTCTGAAT
This sequence comes from Nicotiana attenuata, assembly GCF_001879085.1. Lineage (NCBI taxonomy): Eukaryota > Viridiplantae > Streptophyta > Magnoliopsida > Solanales > Solanaceae > Nicotiana > Nicotiana attenuata. Next base: position 662 of record NW_017694403.1, on the reverse strand, counting down.
TAGGTTCTCCTTGGTTGGGATTTTAACTTCTGATGTATTTTATTTATTTATTTTTCTGGAATCATTCAGTTGTAATAATTTGTAATAACTATGGGGCGTAGAGTAAAAATGGGGGAGGGACTCTCATGTTATGCATATGGGGTAGATATCATGTTTTAGGTCTACTTCTGCAATCACGATTTGTTCATTACTGCACTAGAAATCATGCCTACAAAGTTCATTCATCTGCATATAGATATCATGCCTATAAGTTGTTCATTATTGCATATAGAAATCCTGTCTATAAGTTGTTCATTATTGCACATAGAAATCCTGCCTATAAGTTATTCATTACTGCATATAGAAATCCTGCCTGTAAGCTATTCATTTGCATTAGAAATCCTGTCTATAAGTTTTCTGCACTTTTGCATACACACCTTAGGCAGACAATCTATAGGTTAAAAAATAACAAATGCACTCTAGCTACCATGCCTATAGGATCCCTACACTCTTACAAACGTCCTAAATCAATCACGCTTAGAAAGCATGCCTATAGGGATAAGTAAATGAATCTGAATCGTCTAGCTCGCTTACAAGTCTAAAATCAGTAGTTAATGTCGTTTAATACCTGCAGATTTTTGTTGTCTCTTAAATCAGTAATCTTCTTTAAACCAGCATGCCTT
>NW_017694402.1:0-4064 GCF_001879085.1 Nicotiana attenuata | reverse complement strand
ATGTAACTCCATTTGTATTGTTCATGTTTAATGTGATGATTGCTATTGTTGAGCAAGGTTTGTGGAAAGAGTATTGGTATTTGAACAGTGAAGAGCGTTGGATCAAGTGGTAAAGTGATTTGTATAAGTGTAATTGGCAATTGAACCTTATAGAGCATTGGCTCAAATTGTGAATCGAGTTGTGAAGTAAATGTGAAAAAGAGAAGAGGATTATGACATTGTTCCCTTGTCGGGATGTTGTTGCTTTTAATAATGTACCCTTGCCGGGATGTTGTTGCTTTTAATATTGTACCCTTGCCGAGATGTTATTGCTTTTAATGTTGTTCCCTTGCCGGGATTTTATGGTGATTCTATTTAATTCCTTGCGCTTATTGTTTGTGTTTGTTGTTTGGGTGAGGAAGAGTGTTAAAGCACGAAGGGTGATGCCGTGTATGATTTTGTGAGGAAGAGTGTGAAAGAACGAAGGGTGATGCCGTGCCGCACGATGTACCATTTTGTGCCTTTATATGAGTGATTATGTAAGGTAAAAGCACGAAGGGTGATGCCGTGCCAATTATACTGATTTTCATGGTGAGGACGAGAGTAAAAGCACGAAGGGTGATGCCGTGCACTTGTCCTTGATTTTCCTGATTTTACTGGTAATTGAGTTATGGTGTTCTTTACGCTTACTTACTGATTTCCTGTTGTTACTTGATTTTATTGTGATGTTATCGATTCCCTTGCCCAAATTGCTTGTGATTATTGCTTGGGTGAGGAAGAGTGTAAAGCACTAAGGGTGTTGCCGTGTATTGTTTTGGTGAGAGAGTGTTAAAGCACGAAGGGTGATGTCGTGCATTGTTTTGGTGAGAGAGTGTTAAAGCACGAAGAGTGATGTCGTGCATTGTTTTGGTGAGAGAGTGTTAAAGCACGAAGGGTAATGCCGTGCACTTGTCTTTGAACTTCTTGATTTTTATTGATAACTGAGTTATGGTTTCTCTACATTTAATTGTTGGTTTTCTGTTGATACTTGTTGTACCCCGCAACATGATCCCCCTTCCTATCTTCAATTGAACTGTGGTGATCCTTATATTTATTCGTTGTTCTTCTATTTTTATTCGATGTCCCCGCAGCATGTTTTCCCCCTCTTATCCTTAGTTGTACATTTCTGCTTGTATTGTTCCGCTGTATATGATTTAACTGCATAGGTTTTATTTTGGTAGTCTGGTCCTAGCCTCGTCACTACTTCGCCGAGGTTAGGCTAGGCACTTACCAGCACATGGGGTCGGTTGTGCTGATACTACACTCTGCACTCTTTTGTGCAGATCCCAGTGTTGTAGATGTCAGACCGCAGTGAGGTTGCTGCTTCTGCTCCATCAGGCGACCCGAGGTAGTCCTCTAGCGTCCGCAGGCCTTGGCGTCTCCTTCTAGCTATTATTCCTGTTTCTTTCTTGTATTTCCAGAGACAATGTTGTATTATTTCTTTCAGACCTTTATTTGTAGTAATCTTAGACAGTCTGTGAAGTTGTGACACCAGTCTTGGGTAGATTTGTTATGGAATGGTATTAGCAGTATTATTAAAACTTGAAATTAAATCTTCTGCTTGTTAAATTTTGTTGATTATTAACTGTTGGATTATAACTATTAACGAATTTAAAAATGGAAACAAGGCAAACAATTCAGTTGATTGGCCTGCCTAGCTTTCACTAGTAGGTGCTATCACGACTCCCGAGGGTGGAAAATCCGGGTCGTGACAGGCATAATCTCTCCTTGTTGAGGGATATTTTGGATTTGCTGGATGGCACACAGGTAAATGTATATCTAAGTTTATCGAGACGGCTGGATACTGAGCATGATTACATGGGTTGGTACCACGGCGTTACCCGAATTATCATCAGGAATCCCGTTCATTGAGCTGGCAGTCGGTACGTTCCATACGCCGAGAGGCGCGAGGCACTAGTATGTTATTTAGTATTCTTACTTATAATTGTGATCTAGCGTTCCGTAATTTATATTTTACATGTTGTGCAGGCTATTGGCCTACATTTAGTCCACCAGTTGGGACTGTAGATGCAGCAGCACGCTGGCGATCCTGCGGTCGCTTTGCAGGAGTATGGCCGGCAGGTTACAGAGCTGCTGCCCGGACACTGCATCGAGCTAGAGAGGACGAGTGCTTAGAGCATGTCCCTACTTATGTGGCGCCAGAGCACTACCATCGAGGTAGGTCTATCCCACGAGCTAGGGGACGACGAGGCAGGGCTGTCCCACGAGACAGGGGTGTCCCGCGAGGCAGCGCTGTCCCACGGGGTCATGGGGGCCGGCGAGGAGGTGGTCCCCAGCAAGGGGGTGTTGAGGCACCTGATAATGATGTTGGAGCTGATCTGGCGGGTGACCTCCATCAGCCAGACGAGCATCCCAGCAGCATGCCGTCATAGTCAGTTGGCTTTCATTCCAGCCGCATCGCAGGTGATCCCGTCAGATCTATTATTGATCACGGGCACGAGCCTTACCGGACATGATTAGGAGCATATGTTTTTAGGCCCATCAACCGCTGCTGAGGATGGGCCGACCCGAGATGTGGATGGTGGGCGCCGGCTGAGTTATGTCTCATCGTCGACGGGTGGTGTGGATCTTTCACAGGAGCATGTATGTTTGTATTACTATTATATTTAAATACGTTTTTATATCATTGATTCGCAATAAATAACTTTATAATTTTCTTATTAAGGCTTCATCCCAGCCCGCCACGGAGGCCACTTTGTGCGATGCGGAGCAGGATGCGATGGATGCTTATATTCAGGAGCTCGACGAGACCATGGTAAAAAAATTTTTGACTTAACACGTACATTACTAATATATATATTTTCATATACTTAGTTGACTTATTCTTTTGTAGGTTGCTGATGAACCGACGAACCCTTCTACCTATCCTGCCAGCACTACTGACGATCATGCTACAGTGCATCCTCAGATAAAGAGGCGACGCGATGAGGATGATCCTGATAGCGTATCCGGGCAGGATGGGATACGCCTCAGGCCAGCGGCTGCATTGAAGCACACAGGCTGTGGGACACATTGATTTTCTTTTTTTGTATTTTATGTACGCTATGTAAATATTATTTTACGTAAATAATAAAAACAATTGTATTATGTTTACATCATATGTGCATTATGTTTTTATTTCCCCTTTTCTTCTTTATTTCAACACTACAACACAAACACAAACATAGAATCATAACATAAATTAAATTCAGTACAACTAATGAAAACACATGACATGGGAAACATAAAGATAAACTACTATACTTAACACATACATGTCATTTTTTAGTCACGGCCGCCTAGTATTCTCTGCTCCAACCACTTAAATTTTTCTTCCAGCTTATTTTTTTCTTCTTCCACCTCTTTGAGTTACTCCTTCAACTCCGCAACTTCTCGTTTGTATTCTCGTTCATATTCCCACTGTTTTTTGGTCAAATCATGAAGATGCTGCAAAGATTGTTTGTAGCATTCCTGCTGACAGGGTTCATCAATCCATACCTCAAAATTGCAAAAAATTTCCGTTGTTGCCCCAAAACCTGTTCACACACATCTAGTATCTGCGCCCAACTTGACCGTCATCCCAACAGTCCGTCATCATACAGTGTTTGCCACATTGGCACATTGGTACATACATGTGGTCAGACATTTGTTAAAGCGAGAAAAAAGTCCTACTTTTATGGAAAGTTTTTCTATTTGTTATGGTTAAGCGCAGAAAATAACTAGAATGCGCCCGTTATTTATAGGCAAGACAACACACAAAACGTAGTATTTAACCGAGCTATATATATTCACACAAAACGTAGTATTTAACCGCTATGCTTGGCGTGTTAAAGATTCTTTCTGACACGAAACAACTTTTTGGTAGTTGGGCAGCTTTTCAGATCGACAAGACAACACACAAAACGTAGTATTTAACCGCGCTATATATATTCACACAAAACGTAGTATTTAACCGCGCAATGCTTGGCGTGTTAAAGATTCTTTCTGATACAAAATAGTTTTTTACGCTAGTCGGGTCAGCTTTTTAGAACGACAAGAACACACAC
>NW_017694401.1:0-4064 GCF_001879085.1 Nicotiana attenuata | reverse complement strand
TTGAGACTTATGGGATGGTCCCTCGACTCGCATGCCAAGACTTGGAAATGGCGGGTGTGGGAAGATTAATCTCGGCAACCCGAAAAAGATGATATGAACATTTGAATTGAGTAGGTGAAAATTTTAGAATAACTTAACGATGCAAATTGACCAAATAGTAGCCTTCTATTGCCCGATAGATTGTGCGAATTTGGACATCTACCAACTTGTAAATGAGAATTGGCACGAAGGTGAAAATTCTAATACATAGGTAAAATACTAAATATATTTTATGAAACCTATTTATATTTTATATTATTCGAGATAGAAGTTTAGGCATGTGTGGAAAGACGTGCAAGAATTGAAGGTATAAAATTATGTGAGGCACGAGTGGCATTATTTTAAAAACATGTAACCATAAAATGACCTAAATAAAATTAACTCGCAAAATTTGATGGGCAAAATATTTCACCTAATTATAATATATTAAGCCAGTTTTTAATGAAATCTTACTATACACCTTGTTGGTTAAAGAAAATCCTTAAGGCTAGTTGAAGGCACGAATATCTAGGGACTTACATTATCTAAGGACGATGATAAATCGAGCTTGTTGAAGAGTTTGCGGGCAAAACGTCCTATCTTATGAATAATAGAAGATCATGCCCAAAGACTAAAAAGATATACTATTAATTAGACTCTAAAAATTAGAGAGGACCTAAAAGAAATTTGGGCCTAAGTAAATACCTAAACGGTGGTCTAGAGTAGTTAAAGAGCGCTAAGCGCGGAATGATGGTGATTATTATTATTATTATTAATAAATCAAGAGGATGATATAAAAATAAAAAATATGTAAACAAATAGAGTATATATTTAAATAAAAATAAAAAAGTAAGCAAGCTGGATTTAATCAATATTTTCATCTTCTGAAAAACAACAAAATGTTAGTAAAAATAATAAAGTCAAGTAAGCAACATAGCAAATAAGCGACGTAGCAAGTAAGCAAGCAAAGTATGTGACAGATTCCAAAGCATAACAAATAATTGCGCGTCCTAATATGCAAGGGGGCCTTTTAGTGCCAGAGGTAGGACTAACGTGTATTTGAAAGATAAATATGCCATTATGTATCATTCCATTTCTACAAATTAATAATTTTATTTTTTTTAAAAGAAAATAAATAGATAACTACTTAAACATCTTTCTTTTTAAAAAAAAAAATAAGAGAGTGTATTTTCATCAAAAAAACAAAAAAAAGTATAATAAAATATATTTATTATAATTAATTAAGTAATTCTATTTTTCAAAAGCAAAAGTACATGAATTGCTTGAGCCATTTTATTTATTTTTTACGTAAAGAAAATCAAAAGAAAGTACAATAAAAGATATTTTTGTCATGTGTAAACTTCTCATTGTTCCGCAAGATTATGTCATTTGAAAACTTTACACATGTTATAAAAAAGATAGTCATGCTCCTTTAACTAGGATTTAATTAATTTAAAATAAATGATCCACATAATTGGTATGTTCACCCTTCAAATAATGCACATAAATATGATAAGTGTCACTTGGGGTTGAAAACTCACTTGGACATTTAGGTAAGGTTAACTAATGGATTTAATACACCTCGGGCATTAAGCCACCTAAGGTTAAAATGATGCATGCTCTTAAATGGGTTTTGGTTTAGCTCTATCTTAGGTTGACTAAGAGTGGATTTTCTATACTGGTCTTCTCCCAAGCGGACACCTTGAGAGTGGAAAGCCCGTGACTGTCGATTGCACCGCCGATCGACTTACCCACGAACTTTCCCCTAAAGGTATTTTTTTTTTGAAAAGTGCACGGCCGCAAACCACGTAACTGCTAGGTGTGTGCTTTGTGTGAATTTTTCAGAAGTGGAGGAAGTGAAACAGAATGACAATTTAAATAAAGCAATAAGAATAAATAATTCATATAAGATAGTTTATCACATAAAGGCAATTCAAATAAGCATCATAAACAATTACAAACACACAAATCAATTTTTATTAACCTAAGTTTGTTATGGTTTAGAACCTAGAATCCCCAGCAGAGTCGCCATGCTGTTATACCCCATTTTAACACGGGTCAAATTAGAGTATAACATATTGGTAATTCTGAGGTTTATTTGATTAAAGAGAGTCGCCACCTAATTATTTTAATGGTGAATTAGGACACCAATTTTAGCTAAATAATGCTTAAAGTTAACTCCGTTCTATGGTCTACTTAACCTTTAAGACTACGGATAAGGATTCTAATTAATCTTATAGAGAAGGTATTAAGCACTCTATATGACCCATTAAATATGGTTAACCGGCCAAACTTATGTTAATTATTTTATAAAAATTGTTAAGGCAAAGTGGTGATAACAATGACTAAAAAGTTCCAAACAACTTGAATAATTTAAAAGAAGCCAAACTTCATATTTGAACTTGAAGGTATTAATTAGCAAAATCGATTTTAACGTCAGAAAGTGGGCTAAAGTCGTTATTATAATGGAGTGAAAAATGTTTGAGATGCATTATTTTATCTCTGAGAAAAAAGCAGTTTCTTACTTAGCGCATAGTTCAGTCCAATAATCCATCTCAAATCTATCGAAGGCTTAATATAACAATATCTTTTCTTGAGTAGAAGAGTCAACTGATTTGAAATTTTTTTTTTGACTCAATCTAAAAAAGGTAGGCTCATCTATCCAAAGATGTACCTGACTCAAATTTTGAGTAAAATAAAGACTCAACTGATAACTATCCCAAAGTATCGTTGTTGATTTTAAAAGTTATTCTAATAAATAAGTGTTTTACTGATAACTAAATGGATTCCCCAAGTGTCTAAACAAAATTGTTGCCTAAACATGTATTAACAGAATTCCAAATCAAATCACAGAAATCAGTAGTTAGTCTAAAAGATTCAAACAAAATAAATGCTAAAGACGAAAGCCGCCATAGGCGACCCCAAGCGTTTCGCTTGTTTTCTTTCTATAGGGTGCATTCTAAAAAGGATGGTATGGGATGCGATGACTCCATGCTCGGGTAGTGTTGAGTGAGTCTCTATGAGACTCCGATTTTGCTCCAAGTGTTCATGCAAAGAAAAAGAGAGATAAAGAATTAGAGAAATTATTTGATTCTTGACAATATAAGATATCTACAATATTATATGAATCTTCTATTCACAGAAAGAAAAAGAAAGAACACTCGAGATGTGAGATGCTCGTATTTCAAATACACATGCTTAACTAACTCACTTCTGAACCCAAGTATCTAAACAAACATAATAACTACATATGAAGAAAGAGACTTGAGGTAGTGAATTACATTCCCATACCAATGAGTACCTTGCAATAGTAGGTACTATTTTATATCCACTGTTCACTTCCAAATACTAAAAATGCAAGATATGTGCCACATCTTTGCATCAAAATTCTTTGCTGACATTTGAACTCCACAAATAATAGCATCTTTTCTCACAGATATTGGCATAGATATTTTAAAATAAGAGAGAAACTAAGCTCATTGGAATGCATGCAAGAAAGATTAGTAGATGATTTATTTCAGTCTATATTGTAAAGGTTAAGAAATCCTTGTTTGTTGTCGACCTTGTCGACATGAAATTAACTGAATAACTGTAACAATCAGATGCTCATTATGCTATTACTAACAGTTTGGATGTGGAAAAAAAATCCTAATGGTCTAAAGGGATATTTTGAGTAAGAGCATGGCTACTTAACTAACTTCTTCTACAATATGGATAGAAAAGAAAGCTATAACTAAGACAGTGTACTTTCAAAGAAAATATGAAATCACACTCAAACTTAACCTTGTGAAGATGGTCATTAGGCATCAAATTTTCAACTTAATTCAGTTATTAACTCACTTATAATCTAAAGATTCATGCTTAGCAAAATGGACATAGTTTTAAAATTTAGCAATCTGATTGTAAAAGAAAACATCTTCACCATAATGTTCCTTATGTTTAACCAAGCTTAAAATTCACCGGTTTAACATATAAGTTAACACTATCTATATAGACACACATGGGCATGCTCGCAAAAGAATATAGACACATATAGGCATGCTCAT
>NW_017694400.1:0-4064 GCF_001879085.1 Nicotiana attenuata | reverse complement strand
CAATTCATCAGACTAAGATTTAGATCCTAGGAGAAAGTTCATCAGACTAGGTTTTCTATCTTAGGAGAACAATTCATCAGACTAAGATTTAGATCCTAGGAGAAAGTTCATCAGACTAGGACTTATTATCCTAGGAGGAAAAAATGGGAAAAGCAATGGCAGCATTTTATGCACGCTAACAAGACAGGCAAGGGCGAAGATTTGAGAAACTTCCCTTTTGTCGGCTCTCCTCTCTTTCTTTTTCTTTCTTTTCTTTTTTTTCTTATTGTTGAACCAACTTTCTTGCACCGCTTTGTTCCTGTTTCAAACAAAGAAAACTTGTGAGTTTAAAATGTGGTGGTTAGTTTGTGGCCTTGAACTTTGAAGGCGGCTGCTTCTGCATTTGCCAGGATGACTGATTTCCACCCGAAGACCTTGCTTGTTCCCGATATCCTCTACTTGTTGCATTGCATGAACTGGCATTCCCCCAACCCTCATGTCTCATATGAATCCCAAAGCACGTCTATTGCTCCTACTTCATGTACATGATGTTCTTTCTTGACTTAACCACTGGCCTCAGCCTTGAAGTTTATTTGTTCCTTCATTTGCCTTGATAACCGATTCTCACTTGGAGACCTTGCTAACCACTTTCTTTGTTACCCTTGACGCAGAAAATACCTCTGATCCGTACACCAAACACCCTCCATTTGATATGTACCAAACCTTTCATTTTTTACCGAAAATACCTTTGATCCGTTCACCCCAAACCCTTCATTTGTTGCGTTGTTCATGAATTGATAAATACCAAGCCCTTGCATTTCACAAGGATCCCAAGGCATGTAGATTGTTGCCAACTCAGTGTGCCTGCTATTGTTCCTGACTTATGACGATTTGATATGCTGGCCAGATCCTGTTTTGTTCAATTGGAAAGCTGGTGGCAGATTTTGAAGTCATTTCTCACTTGTTATGACCGAATTGACTCAGGACGAGGAAGTAAACAAGACAAAAGGAACAGAGTAAAGGATAATGGAAAGAGATGATTCCTAACAAGAAAACTACAACGTAGAAACCTATCAGATGTGGATACCGACTCTAGCGACCCTGACATGCACCTGCAGCCTACTCTGTTTAGCAAATCTGATGTTCAGCTCTTGTTGTACCTTTTCGCCGTGAAACTGGGCTTCAATGCTCCGCTTGCCCGATCTGATTCGCCATCCTTAGTCGACTTGTAGTGCCCGAAGGGTTTTCACCATCAAGCCTCTCTCATTTTGGGTCTTTCTCTCATCTCACCGTCGTTTTATGGTGCCCGTGAAGGTTTTCACTAATAAGACTCTCTCCTTTTTGATTTCTCTCAGCTTTCATCACCTTGTGGTACCCGTGAGGGCATTTATCATCAAGACTCTCTCATTCTTCATTTCCTTCGTTTGGACCGGAGTGTTGCCCCTGATATGATCCACCTCTACTCGCTTGACTTGGCATCTCTCGAAGATTGATCAGAAGGTCTTTCTTTGGACCGTAACACAGGTTTTTGGACAGGGTTAGGAAGAAAAGGTATCAAAGGCTCAAAACAAGTCAACATCGGCTCAAAATTACAACTTTCGGGATCAAACCTCTTGCACAACCACAACTGCTGCCCCAGTTTCTTCCTTGGGGACTTTTGGACTTTTTTTTCGGTGTGACTGAACCTCAGAGAGAGGCTGCCTACGTACCCTTTCGGTATCAAGTCAAACGTAGTTCAGGTCATAGAATTACTTCGTTGTTGCGATCTTTCCTTTTCTTCCACTTTTTCTTTTCTTTCATTTCATTTCATTTCTTTTCCTTCTCTTTTCTTTTCTTTTCTTTTTCTTTTCTCTTCTTTTTTCCTTTTCTTTTCTTTTCTCTTCTTTTTTCTTTTCTTTTCTTTTCTCTTCTTTTTTCTTTTTCACTGTTTTTCTCTTGTTTCTCCACTTACTTTCCCCACTCAGGCTTACGAGTTTTATTATTGATTCCGAAAGAGGGGTATGCAAGAAAATAACCGAGGCTCAAAGGGGTAACAAAGGATAAAGTGTTTGGATAGCAGAACAAAATGCCTTCGTCATTCCAATCTCCAAAACATGCCAAGTACAAACTACACAATTAAACAAACATGAGGAAAACATACGTAACATCTTTTGATTGCGCCAAAATTAATAACCATACCCACACACTTGCCCTCTACATTTGTCAATTACCCAGCACCATTGGACAACAATCTCGGTACCACAAGCGGTCCCTGTAGACTTGGGGCAAAATTGCCTTTGGCTTCAAACCGATGTGGCATGGTGCATTTCAACAGTATTTCTTTATGTTCCGTCTGCCCCAGTTTTACACAATTTGGGCTCGAAGTAGTCTCAAAATGCCCTTACGTACTGCTCTCGAATGTCCTTACATCTTCAACATTGTTTCATTGCTTCATTACTAAACTGACTTTTAAAACCAGGCTGAGAATTATGCGTGCATGTCATGTCACCAGAACCAGCATGAAAAGAATTGTAAAAGGAGAAGAAAACTAAACAAAATGACTAGAAATGGAAGGAAACAGAGAATTGCATTAGACTGACGGTGAAAGGGTTTAAACAACAGAACAAGCAAACAAACCTAGACAGCACTAAACAAGCTATTACGCCTAAGCAAACAAGGCAAAGTGAACAGATAGAAGGGTTTGAGTCACAAGACAATATCCGGATTATAACCCTGAAAATAACCCGGACAACAGAAATGACAACAAAATAAACCACCAAAACTCCACTCTAGCTAACCAGGAGTTGGAGCGTCTTTCCAATTACCGAGCATGACATCTTAACCACTGAGTTTCGCATTAATATTGCTGGAACCTTCGCCAATTTCAATATTATGGACTTCATTCAACAAGTTTCCGAGAGGGTTCTCATACTCCCTGTCACCATGGATCTTCCCCACAAAATGTGCATCATTAGGTGCAGGTAAAGGCTCCTGCGCAATGTTCTGGGTGGCACTATCCTGGACCGCTTATCCCTTCCTGAATCATTCTTTCTATCTCTCTTTTTAAATCCCGACAACTTTCGACATCGTGCCCCTGGACATTGGAATGGTATTCACACCTTTTAGAAGGGTCAAAGCCTCTTGCACGCTTGTCCACATGATTCGGAGGAATGGGTGCAATCAGGTTATATTGCCTTAGCTTCTCAAACAAGTTTGCATATGACTCTCCCAAGGGGGTCAAAGTTTCCTGCTTCTATGCCCTCTCTTGCTTGAAATTTTGGCTGGCCCGCAAACCTACTCCAGGGGGATTCTTGTAGGCTCTTGGGGGTGGTAGGTGTTTTGAGTTGGGTAAGCATTTTGTGGGGTGGGTGCGCGCCACTGTGCATGGGTAGGACGTTGGGGGTATGTTTGGGCATGGTAGACAGAGAAGTGGGGATAGTGTTGTGGTGGGCTATATGGAGTGTGATGGGGTCGAGGTTGGTTGTAATATGGTGATGGGCCCCTAGACCAAGCTCTTGATTCAACTACTGCCACATCTTCTTTCTTTTCCTTTCCCACTACCCCTCCAGTGCCGCTCTGGATAGCCTGGGTAGTTGCCTTGATTGAAGAATAGCTCATAATTTTGTTGGATTTAAGCCCCTCCTCCACCATACTTCCCATTTTTACTACCTCGTTGAAAGATTTTCCTACTGCTGACACAAAGTGACCATAGTAGGTAGGCTCCAAAGGCTGTAAAAAGTAATCAACCATCTCGCTTTCTTTCATTTGAGGATTGACTCTTGCCGCCTGCTCTCTCCATCGAAAACCGTACTCCCTGAAGCTTTCCCCGGGCTTTTTCTCAATTTTAGTCAGCGACAGACGGTCCGGGACGATTTCGAGATTGTACTGAAAATGGCCAGCAAACGCTTGGGCCAAATCATCCCACGTGTACCATCGAGCATGATCCTGTCGCGTGTAACATTCCAAGGCCGCACCACTGAGACTTTGACTAAAGTACGCCATCAATAATTTATCCCTTCCCCCAGCTCCTCTCATTTTGCTGCAGAATCCCCTTAGATGTGCCACCGGATCACCATGTCCATCATATAAGTCAAACTTGGGTAGCT
>NW_017694399.1:0-4064 GCF_001879085.1 Nicotiana attenuata | reverse complement strand
ACACCGGTGTCTAGCATGACCGTGAGTCCTTACTTGTGCTTATTTGGGATTCTGTAGTGACTTTTCCTTGTTTAATTGATGGATTCGATATAATGTGAACAATATGAAGAGAAAATATGATTTGTAAACTCCTTGGAGCGTTGGCTCGAATTATGACATGATTAGGACGTAAGAAATGAACGAAAGAGGAAGAGATGTAATTACTCCCTTGCCGGGACGTGTAAGTTATTGTTGTTGCTCCCTTGCCAGGAATTAACTATTTATTTGTATTCTCCCTTGCCGGGATGGTTGAATTGATACTTGTTCCCTTGCCGGAAATCATTATATATATTATGAAATGGGATCGTGTGGCACGCCGACCACTTATATATTATGAAATGGGATCGTGTGGCACGCCGACCACTTATATATTATGAAATGGGATCGTGTGGCACGCCGACCACTTATATATTATGAAATGGGATCATGTGACACGCCGACCACTTATATTTGCTGAAATGGGACCGTGTGGCACGCCGACCACCTAGTTATACTATGAAATGGGATCGTGTGGCACGCCGACCACTTTTATAGATTATGAGATCTGATTTAGTTTCGTGTTTACTTCTGATAAGTTGTTTTCATCTGTATTTCCCCTAAGCCTGTCCCCTCCCTGCCTTAATTGGTATCTTCTGCTGTTATTTCGTTGTACTTGTATATACATATATATCTGCACAGGTTATTTTTGGTAGGTCCTGTCTAGCCTCGTCACTACTTCGCCGGGGTTAGGCCAGACACTTACCAGCACATGGGGTCGGTTGTGCTGATGCTACACTCTGTGCAATCTTTTTGCACAGATCCAAGAGCAGCTTTTGGGCCTCAGCAGTAGGATTTGAGTCGGAGCTGACTTCAGTCCAGGGACTTTCGAGGTAGCCTAACTGACGTCCGCAGGCCGGAGTCCCTTCTATGTTATTAGTTTGTTTTCCTTGTACCGAGACAAACATTGATGTACTTCTATTCAGACTTGTCTTTAGCACTCTTTAGTCGTTCGTGAGTTAGTGACACCGGATCCGGGTAGAGTTGTATTTAAACTTCCGCTTTATGTCATTATGTTTGATTTTATTAAATGGTTGGTAATTGTTGCGAAAAGGTAGATTAAATTGGCTTGGCTAGCTCCCATTAGTAGGCGCTATCACGACTCCCGAGGGTGAGAAATCCTGGTCGTGACAAGTTGGTATCAGAGCACTAGGTTACATAGGTCTCACAACTCACGGACAAACTCGGTAGAGTCTGAGGGATCGGTACGGAGACGTCTGTATTTACCCCCCAGAGGCTACAGAGTTAGGAAAACTTCACTTCTGTTCTTTCTTGTCATGCGAATCTGTTTCTCAAATACTGATTGTCTTTCTACTCTATTCTTTCAAGATGGCGAGAACACGTGCTTCCTCTTCTACCGCGCAGCAGCCCGAGCCCCCAGCAGCAGCTCCTACGAGGGGCAGAGGGCGAGGCCGAGGCCGTGCCAGGGGCCGAAGCCGGGGCAGAGCTCAGCCCCGAGCAGCAGTCCCAGAGGTGGAGCCTCATGTTGATTATGATGAGGAGGTTCCAGCCCCAGCAGCTCCGGTGGGTCCAGCTTAGGTCCCAGAGGGGTTTATAGCCACCCCAGTCCTTCAGGACGCTTTGGTCAGGTTGGTAGGCCTTATGGAGAGCGTCTCTCGAGCAGGATTGCTTCCAGTAGCACCATCCACTTCTCAGGCTGGAGGAGGGGTTCAGACTCCTGCTACACGTACTCCGGAGCAAGTAGCTCCCCAGGCCCAGGTTCCAGCGGTTCAGCCAGCTGTGGCAGTTCAGCCGGGTATTGTGACTCATACCGGCGATGGAGCGGCTATGTCCGCAGATGCTTTGTGGAGGCTGGATAAATTCACCAAGCTCTTCACCACCACATTCAGCGGTGCTTCTTCAGAGGACCCCCAGGATTTCTTATATAGCTGCCATGAGGTTCTTCGGACTATGGGTATTGTGGAGACCAATGGTGTCGACTTCGCCACCTTTCGACTAGCAGGATCCGCCAAGACTTGGTGGAGAGACTATTGTTTATCAAGACCAGCAGGGTCGCCATCATTGATTTGGGACCAGTTTGCAGAGTTGTTTTTGGAGAAGTTTCTCCCAGTTACTCAGCGAGAGGCTCTTCGCAGGCAGTTCGAGCGCCTCCAGCAGGGCTCTATGACAGTCACGCAGTATGAGACTCAGTTTATTGATCTAGCACGCCATGCTATTGTTATACTCCCCACCTAGAGAGAGAGAGGGTGCGGAGGTTTATTGATGGGTTGATTCAGCCGATCCGTCTCCAGATGGCTATGGGAGCCGGGAGTGAGATTTCTTTTCAGGAGGCGGCCAATGCGGCCCGAAGAGTTGAGGTGGCACTTGCACGGGGAGGTGGTCATGGGTCAGATAAGAGGCCCCGTCATGCAGGTAGATTCAGTGGTACCTCGTCTGGAGGTGGGGATTCTTATGGTAGAGGCCATCCTCCGAGGCCCTTTCAGTCAGCCCTACAGGTCTCTCATGGTACTTTAGAGGGTCGTGGTTCTCAACCGCATTATTCTGACCAGCAGTTTCACAGTTCCCCATCAGCACCCATCAGTGCCCCACCACTTCAGAGTTTTCGGGGTGGGCATTCAGGCCGACAGGGTCAGTCACAACCTTCTCAGTTGTAGCATTCAGGCGGGTGTTATGAGTGTGGTGAGTATGGTCACATCAGGAAGGCTTGCCCGAGGTTGAGGGGTGCTCAGTCACAGCAGCAGGGTCCTCGCCCTATGATTCAGGCATCAGGTGATCCACAGACCGCCCAGCCAGCTAGAGGCAGGGGTAGAGGCCATAGAGGTAGAGGTAGAGATCATAGAGGTGGAGCTCGGACCGCCAGAGGTAGAGGCCAGCCAGCAGCCGATCGTCCCAGAGATATGGTTCAGGGAGGTGGGGCTCAGCCCCGGTGTTATACTCTTCCAGCCAGGCCAGAGGCTGAGTCTTCAGATGCAGTCATTACAGGTACTATTCTGGTCTGTGATAGGGATGCTTCAGTGCTATTTGACCCTGGGTCTACGTATTCATATGTGTCGTCCTATTTTGCACCCCACCTAGCTATGCCTAGTAATGCTTTGGGTATTCCTGTTTATGTATCTACACCGGTGGGTGATTCTATAGTGGTCGACCGAGTTCATCGTTCCTGTGTGGTAGTGTTTGAGGGTCTTGAGACCTGTGTTGATTTATTGCTCTTAGACATGGTGGATTTCGACGTTATATTAGGGATGGATTGGTTGTCCCCGTATCATGCTATCTTGGATTGTCACGCCAAGACCGTGACCTTGGCTTTGCCAGATTTGCCCCGATTGGAGTGGAGAGGGACCCCAGGTCATGCCACCCGCAGTATTATTTCATATGTGAAAGCTCGACGTATGGTCGAGAAGGGGTGTTTAGCTTACCTGGCGTATGTTCGCGATTCCAGCACAGAGGTTCCTTCTATTGATTCTGTTCCTATTGTTCGGGAGTTCCCCGAGGTTTTCCCTTCAGACCTGCCGGTATGCCGCCCGACAGGGATATTGATTTCTGTATTGATCTGGCTCCGGGCACTCAGCCCATTTCCATTCTGCCGTATCGCATGGCCCCGCCAGAGTTGAAGGAGTTAAAGGACCAGTTGCAAGACTTGCTAGAGAAGGGTTTTATCAGACCTAGTGTTTCCCCTTGGGGTGCGCCGGTGCTATTTGTGAAGAAAAAGGATGGATCGATGAGGATGTGCATTGATTACCGGCAATTGAACAAAGTGACGATTAAGAACAAGTATCCACTGCCGAGGATTGATGATTTGTTTGACCAGCTTCAGGGCGCAAAGGTGTTTTCAAAGATAGACTTGAGATCTGGCTACCATCAGCTGAGGATTAGGGCGTCTGATGTCCCTAAGACAGCATTCCGCACTCGGTATGGGCATTATGAGTTTTTGGTCATGTCATTTGGGTTGACCAATGCCCCAGCAGCATTTATGGAGTTGATGAACCGAGTGTTCAGACCTTACTTGGACCTGTTCGTGATAGTCTTTA
>NW_017694398.1:0-4065 GCF_001879085.1 Nicotiana attenuata | reverse complement strand
ACAGCCTCAGTACGAGCACGGAATAGCATAATATCCTGGCCCGGCCCCTCTCTCGAGGGCGACCTCTATCTCCCCGACTCGCCCCTAGCTGGCTGGTCAGGTGGGGTAGCTGCTGGAGCTGTGATCATGGCCTGAGAACTCTGAGGAGCACGCTGCGGCTGAGCAGCTTGTGAAGATGCACCCCTACCAAGTCTGGGGCAGTCCCTAACCATGTGGCGTCTATCACCACACTCAAAACAAGCTCTGGGAGGACGCGGTGGCTGTGACTGGCTGGGACTAGGCCTGCTGGGCTGACCTCTGGAAGTACCCCGCGCAGGAGGCGCGCTAGAAACTGGAGGCGCATAATAAGGCTCCTGTGGTATAGGTGGAGCTGGAGTACTGCCGGCTGCTGGAAGAGCTGAATGAATAGGGCGACCCGAATAACCTCTGCCATAACGACCTGCTGATGGGGTACGGGCACCAGAGTAGTGAACCGACTCTCGAGACCTCTTGGCCTCCCTCTCTCCTCGCTCCCTGGCGAGCATACCCTCAATCCTCCTAGCAATGCTCACTACCTGCTGATAAGGAATGTCCATCTCCAACTCTCAAGCCATGCTAGACCTGATGCGCGGAATAAGGCCCTCAATGAACCTGCGAACTCTCTCTCGAACTGTAGCAACCAAAGCGGGTGCGTGCCTGGCCAACCTAGTATAACGGATGGCATACTCTGAAACTGTCATAGCACCGTGGCGCAAGTGCTCAAACTCTGCGCGCCATGAATCTCTGAGGCTCTGGGGAACAAACCCTCTCAAAAACATGTCCGAGAACTGGGTCCAAGTAAGTGAAGCAGCCTCGACTGGACTGTCTATCTCATAAGTGCGCCACCAATTATAGGCAGCTCCCCGAAGCTGAAAAGCAGTGAAAGAAACCCTGCTGGACTCCACTATGCCCACAGTGCGAAGAATACGATGACACTCCTCTAGAAATCCCAAGGCATCGTCTGATGCTAATCCACTGAACACTGGGGGATCATACTTCTTGAACCTCTCAAGCCTGCGTTGCTCGTCCTCTGAAGCAGCTGACCCATCCTCGGGCTGAACTGGTGCTGCAGGCGGTGCCGGAATAATCTCGGGAGCCTGCTCAACCTGCACTCGCTGCTCAGGAGTGTGGACGGCGGGAGTCTGTGCTCCTCCCCCGGCCTGGGATGTGGCTGCAGCAAGGGGAAGCAACCCCGCCTGAGCCAAGGTGGTGTACATGCTCATGAACTGAGCCAAAGTCTCCTGGAGCGCTGGAGTAGTAGTGGCAGTAGTAGGTGTGCCAGGTGCCTGGGCTCCGGCTGGATCTGCTGGTGGTACCTCGGTGGCAGCTCGCGCAGGTGCTCTGGCTGCACCACGTGCGCGTCCTCGACCTCTCCCCCGGCCCCGACCTCTGACGGCTGCAGTAGGGGGCGCGGGTGCCTGATCATCTCGAGTGGCACGTGTCCTCACCATCTGTGAGAGAATAGAAGTCAGAAGTTTAGAATTGATGTCAAAATATCGCACGACAAGGAATTCAAAAGAAACTAAGATTTTTCCTAAACAGTTACATAGCCCCTCGTAGATAAGTACAGACGTCTCCGTACTGATCAGCGAGATTCTAATAAACCGGCCTGTGTTCCGTCACTCCTATGAACCTAGAGCTCTGATACCAACTTGTCACGACCCTAGTTCACCAACCGTGAACATGTCATGATGGCACCTGGCCCCCATGACCAGGTAAGCCTAACATTTGCGGAAATATAATAATTGCGGAAAAATAGAGAAAATCAAATCAAGTATCTAAAGGAGACTGTACTGAATTCCCCTTGGCAAGTGCAACTCAATATCACAAGTCTAAAACAATTCCCAAAACCCGGAAACTCACGGGCAACATAGGCTACTGAAGTGTATAGTAAAGGTTCCAAACTCCAGAATTTCTAACAACCGAAAGAAGGAAAACTAAGTACTAAAGATAGAGTAAGAGGGAGACTTGTCGGTCTGCGGACGCAGCAGATCTACCTCGAAGTCTCCGTAGTCCTCCTGCCTCACTGATAGTGCGCCTGAGTGGAGGTACCTGGATGATCTGCACATGAAAAACATGCGCAGGAAGGGCATGAGTACACCACAGCGGTACTCAGTAAGTGCCAAGCCTAACCTCGGTTGGGTAGTGACGAGGAAGGTCAGGGCCCTACTGAGACAAAATATAATAATAATAATAATTTAACAATATAAAAATCTGACAGATATAATAAGTACAGCAGTGAGATAAGACAAGTCAACGAGGCTATAACAACCATACGGGTACAGAATAAACACAGAGTAAACACAGCTCAATACCAATGATAACAATGAGGGTCTCCCAGGATACCGTCCTGTAGCCCTTTTTTTTCTCCACTGTCCAGTGGATCTCCCGGGATACCGTCCCGTAGTCCATCATATGTGTACATCCGAAGGATCTCCCGGCATACCGTCCCGTAGTCCAACCACCAATGTGCAGGGGGATCTATCGGGAATCTAACCTGCAGTCCCAAAGTAAAAGTGCAGGGGTATCTAGTCGGGAATCTAACCCACAGTCCCAAAGTAAAAGTGCAGGGGGATCTATCGGGAATCGAACCCGCAGTCCCAAAATAAACAAACAAGGGGGGAGCTACCGGAATCCCACATCCGTAGTCCCAATGTAAATGCGCAATCACAACCAAAAGGTACACAGAAACGAAGTACAAAAGACAAGCAACAGGTAGTACTGGCCTAGCATGCTTCACATAGTACAGTTAAGGCAACTTAAGCAATTAGGCAAGTTAAATCAACTAAACATGCTTTCCTAATCTAGCACAGGTTATAATTGCAAGTAGAATAAAGCAACTACGAAAGGAACTCAATCTCAATATCTTAAGAAAACCGGATTTTCAACCATTGGCTCAAGTACGCGCCCGTCACCTCGCGAACAAGGCACTCAAATCAACAAATAACAATTCCTAAGGGGAAAGGTCCCCCACACAAGGTTAGACAAGCCACTT
Source organism: Nicotiana attenuata (assembly GCF_001879085.1). Lineage (NCBI taxonomy): Eukaryota > Viridiplantae > Streptophyta > Magnoliopsida > Solanales > Solanaceae > Nicotiana > Nicotiana attenuata. Next base: position 1,052 of record NW_017694398.1, on the reverse strand, counting down.
ACCTCAAACCGGCTCAATATCAATAGAAACCACGCCTTTGCCACGAGTATCCGACTCCAAATGGCCCAAATCTATTCAATTCAATTACATATCGCAAATAATATTGCAAACAACTGATTCCACTAATAAATTTACAGCTAGGGCGCAAAAATTGGTAAGATGACCCAAACGCCCCTCAGGCCAACATCTCGGAATCGAATAATTTTTTACATTTTCAGAACCCTCGTACTCTCACGAGTCTAACCGTATAAAAATCTCCCAAATCGGAGGTCAATTGCCCACTCAAAACTCAATAATTAGGTCTATGAAGTTTCTTCCAATTTTTGATCCTAAATTCGAATTCCAATGGTGTATTTAACTATAAAATGATGAAATATAACAAGAAGGGACCAAAGAAACGTTACCCAGTGATCTTCACTTCAAATCCCACTCAAAATCGCCTTAAACCGAGCTCTCAATTGATTTTTTGCAACTTATGAACTCAAACCCTCGACATCTCTATTTCTGTCCAGCGGTTTCCGCTTCTGCGGACCACGAGCCTCTTCTGCGGTTCTTCATTAAAGTCAAGCTTTCCGCTTCTGCGGCCCTTCACCGCACCTGCGGTTGCCGCTTATGCGGATTCATTGCCGCTTCTGCGGTTTCAACAAAATTCCAAGGACCGCATCTGCGACTACCATCTCGCAGGTGCGTAACCGCTTCTGCGGTTAAACTTCCGCACCTGCGGAAACTGAAAGGGGCCGGCGGTCTAGCCGCTTCTGCGGCTCCGCTTCTGTGGTTCCCAAGCCGCAGAAGCGGAAATACCAGATGACAGAATCCTTCAGCTATTCATTCAACTCCAAAACCTTCCGTCAACCACCCGAAGTCATCCCGAGGCCCCCGGGACCTCAACCAAAAGCATCAATACCACCTAATACCTTATTCGAACTTGTACCAATCCTTAAAACACCTAAAACAACGCCGGAAACCCGAATTAATCAAAGATTCAAGTCTAAGAACCTCAAATTCCAACCAAACACGCTTCGATCAAAAACCTACCAAATCTCGTCCGAATG
>NW_017694397.1:0-4065 GCF_001879085.1 Nicotiana attenuata | reverse complement strand
GTTCAAAATAGTTTTGATTTTGGCAAATCTGCCCGAACTACGCTGGTTTGATTCTCACCGGATGTGAGATACGTAGGCAACCCTCATCGGGTCCAACCTCCCTTTTTGCAAAAATAGCCAAAAAATGTCAAAATTTTAATTTTAGTCACAAATAAGTCAGGTGGTGCCATTCTTGCTTAAAATAAGCCGAATGTCCTCAAAAGGACGCCGGAAGGCCGTTTTTGCAAGAATAGCCACCCTGAGTCATTTAAATGGTTTGCGGGCACAGCCTTAAAATCTTCCTCCCGGAAGTGTTGAAAGGCTGTATTTGCAAATCCAAGTCCTTATTTTCTAAATAAAGAATTTTGCACAAATAGCCATTTTTAAATAAGTCATTAAATTCCCCTAAATAAATGTGCAGGATGAATTCAAGTGACATCGAAACCTTCTCAGTCCTGAGCGAGATCCCTTTGAAACTCCATATGTGGTGGCATGACTTGGGAAAAGGAAGCAGAGATATTGTGGTTAAAATCCTGGGCGGTCTTGTAGATTATTGAAAATCAGACCAAGGAAGGATGTCATTGAGGCACTGATTCCATTTTGGGACCCGACCCGTAATGTATTCTGTTTTTCAGATTTTGAACTCACGCCCACATTGGAAGAAATTGCCGGATATGCCGGTCTCAACGGGAACCTCCGCGGTAGATACCCTTTGGCCCCACGACCGGTAACTCTTCATAGGTTTTTAGACTTGTTGAACATCAGTCGGGATATTCAGGACCCGCATCTGGCAAAAGGATGTTGTACACTACATTTCCTATATCACCGGTATGGTAACCCCAAAGGTTTTGAGGAACCCAATACAGGATTAACACATGCTGGAAATAAGGACAAATGGGAAGCCCGACGGGGATTAGCCTTCATGGTGGCCTTTTTGGGAGTGGTAGTTTGTCCTAGAAAAGATGGTCACATAGACCTTGGCCTAGTAGGAATGCTAGATGTTGCTATGAAGAAACCTACTAGCACAGTGGTTCCCCTGATTGTAGCAGAAATATACCGAGCTCTGACCAAATGTCGAGAAGGGGAGAAATTCTTTCAAGGTTGCAATTTGCTCTTGCAGTTATGGATACAGGAACATCTTTGTCACCGCACAGGATATATGAACTACGGCTTAACCGGGCTGAGTTGTATTGTAGAGTTCGAGACCCGAGTTACAGGTATTGAGTTCCCGGAGGGTACTGAGGCCTGGTCGTCATGTTTAAGATCCCTCACTGCAGATAAAGTAGAATGGGTTTATGGATGGCTTCCTCTTACTGAAGCTGTGTACACATCGGCAAAAGTCCCTTATATTCTTTTGATGGGTATTCGAAGCATCCAGCCCTATGCTCCTTACCGCGTTTTGCGACAATTTGGAAGATTCCAGACGGTGCACAGCGATGAAGACCTGAGTAGGCAAGTCATTGAGTTGGGCCCAAAAGGTGCATTCCCTGAAGGCCGAATCCGAAAGATATGGAATGAGTGCAGGTACCTTGAGCCTAAAACTATAGTACAGGACCGGGCCAGAGGTGAGGTAGATCCCAAATACTTGGTTTGGTTCGGTAAAAGGTTTCAAATCCCCGAGAGACCCGCCAAAAGGCCACATGTGAAACAATTAACAAGCGAGGCTCAGGTGCAGTGGGATTGGTTGGCTAAAGAAAAGGAGTACAGAGCTCGAATTGGAGCACTGGAAAAACAGGTTCAGGAGCTTCGGTTCGAAAACAGCTTGCAAACCGCAGCTGATGAAGGTGATAAAAAGCAATTGGCCCAGGAGAATGAAGCTCTCAAGGCCCAAATTCAACAACTGAAATTAGATGCAAGGAATCGAGAAAGAAGTCTATCCGACGAGACATTGATAAGAGGGTTGAAGAAACAAGTCCTGGACTGTCAGGAAGAATTGGAAAAATCCGAGGGAAGCATGGCAAAACTTCGAGCTCAATGGGCAAAGAAGACCGAGGAAAGGGCCCAGTTTGTACAGCAAATGAAGAAAAACTATGACGGAACCATCGCCAACATGAAAAGAAAAATGAACACTCTTGAAGAAAAGGCAGCCCGTCGGGAGAAAGAGTTACAGGCCGAGAGGGAACAATGCTATGAATTAATCGCCGATATGGAGAAGGAAGTAAAATTGTTACAGGATCTTCACTTCCAGGATTCTCAGGTGCTAGAGGCTCGCACTCAACAGATAAGCCGGCTACTCCAAGAGAAAGGTCAAATCAGGGAGAGAATCAGAAACATTGCCAACTACATCGTCATGAAGTGTCAGGCCGGCGAACGGATGGGTCGTACCACATTCTTTGCCTCCGTGATGATATTTGTTCGCCAGGTTATGAACGATCTAGATCAGTTGCAAAAGGGTCTTGCACGCAGGCCCGCGGCGATGCCGAGTGATGCCCCGCGGGCCCCAGGATTTGAAGCTTTGATGTACTCCTAAAATCAAGTTTGCAGTTTTCGCGTCTGGTTTTGTATTTTCTATTTCCAAGAAAAGAAAAACAAATAGTCTAGTAACTTTGTAATTGCATTTGTCATCAATGAAAATTTGAAAATTCCCAAAACAAATTGTTTCTTTATTTCTTGCATCTAGGTTTACATTTATTTGTAAGAACTACGCTTGGTCTGATTCATGCGGGGTCATGATACGTAGGCAATCTCCATAGGATTCGACCGTATCTCCTAAAAATAAAACACGAGGGAAGGAAATAAAAGAAAAACAAGAGAGGAAAAGAAACGCAAAAGAGGAAATAAGGAATCGAGAGAAAAACCATGGCAGAAGGACAGGGAAAAGCAAAAATGAAAAAAAGAGGGGAAAAGAAAAATGAAAAAAAAGGCAAGAAAAACAAAGAGTGGAAATCAAAAGAAGGGAAAAATAGAAAAGAAAAGCCGGGATGACGCATGCAACCAGTGCAAACATGTAGACAACCATTTAACTGTATAGGTGCATCACACCCCAATGTGCGATTACCTATCTGTTACTTGTCTCAAACTAACCGTGTGTTGCTGTTCTCCAGCCTAGCTTTTAGAAACGATGGTTGGTTGTGGTAAGCTGGCATCGCATCAATACTTTACCAGATCGAAAGGAAGTGTGGAAATGTCTACAGAAATGACTTTGTCCGCAGTCCCCATCTCTGAAGATAGCCCCATCTCGGGGGTCCCGGCCTCTGAATCTTTTACAGCTGAAGAAAATCGGATCTTGCGCCTGCGACTGATGGAAATGTGGGATGCTTGGAACAATGGAAAGGAACCCCCAAGCAATATTCCCGGATTCCCAGAGTTATTCCCTAGAGCTGGAGGTGCTACTACGGTCCCTATCAGTCACCCCCCGTACCCCTTTTTCGGGTCAACCTACCATGACCGCTCATTTCGTTGGAATGCCTTCTGAGGTTCGCCCCCAGGTGTTCCCAGCGGGGGCGGTTCCTAACATCTTCACTGCTCCACCATGTCCTGCTACAACACAACCTTCGCTGCCAAGGCCTGCCTTTGATCCCTCAGCATTCACATTCCAAAACCCTGTATTTCCGTCAGATCCTCCTCAATATCCCACATATAATTACTCTCAGCCACCCCCATACGAGCTTACACCAGGGCAGGACAAAACCCCCAAAGACCCAGAGCAGGATGAAATGGCAAAGAGAATGAGAAGCCTCGAGCAGAGCTTGAAAAACATGCAAGGTTTGAGCGGGCAAAAGAGTGTCTCATACACGGATCTATGTATGTTCCCTCATGTACACTTGTCTTCAGGGTTCAAAACACCAAAAATTGAGAAGTATGACGGACACGGTGACCCCATCGCTCACCTAAAGAAGTATTGCAATCAGTTACGGGGGGCCGGTGGCAAAGAAGAGCTGTTGATGGCATATTTTGGAGAAAGCTTGGTTGGTATCGCTTTAGAATGGTACATGGATCAAGATGCCTCGCGTTGGCATATTTGTGATGATCTGGCCCGAGACTTTGTTCGACAATTTCAGTACAACATAGACATCGCGCCGGACAGGAACTCTTTGGCAAATCTTAAGAAGAAGCCTTCAGAAAGCTTCCGTGAATATGCAATTA
>NW_017694396.1:0-4065 GCF_001879085.1 Nicotiana attenuata | reverse complement strand
GTTTGTGACGGCTTCTTGCATTCCCCTTTCTGCACCAACTCAATCATGTGGGCCTCGTCGGTGAACGGGCAAGGGATTCTGTGTAATATTAGGAGTCTCCGGGGCCTGTACTTCGATTCTCCGTGTGTCGATCAGGTCTTGAATGGCAGTTTTCAGATGCCAGCACTTCTCTGTGTCATGACCAGGTGCCCCTGAGCAATATTCACAATTTACCGAATGGTCCAGGTTCCTCGGAGGAGGGTTTGGCAATTTGGGTTCAATGGGGTTCAGCATGCCCAACTGTCTTAGTCTGTGGTACAGGCTAGTGTAGGACTCACCCAATGGCGTGAAAGTTTTCCTCTTTTGCAGCCTTTCATTCTTAAAGGCAGAATTGGGTCGGAAACCAGTTTCGGCAGGATTTCTGTTGGCTCTTGGGGGTGGGTAGGCATTTTGGGGAGTGGGCGCGCGCCATTGTGTATGTACAGGATGTTGGGGGTATGTTTGGGCATGGTGAACGGAGAAAGGAGGAGTAGGAGGTGGGTAGTAGTGTTGTGGTGGGCCATATGGTATGTGTGGATATGTTTGGGGATGGGGGCGAGGCTGGTGGTAGTATGGCGATGGATTCCTGGACCAAGCCCTTGACTCCACGACTGTCACTTCTTCTTTCTTCTTCTTCCCAAGCACCCCTCCGGTGCCGCTCTGAATAGCCTGTGCGGTTGCTTTCAATGCTGAGTAACTCATAATTTTGTTGGATTTGAGGCCTTCTTCTACCATGCTTCCCATTTTTACAACCTCGTTGAAAGTTTTCCCCACTGCGGACACTAGGTGACCATAGTAAGTTGGCTCCAAAGCCTGAAGGAAATAATCCACCATCTCATTCTCTTTCATCGGAGGATCAACTCTCGCTGCTTGCTCTCTCCATCGGAAACCGTATTCTCTGAAGCTCTCTCCGGGCTTCTTCTCGATTTTGGTCAATGACAGTCGATCTGGGACGATCTCAAGGTTGTATTGAAAATGACATGCAAAAGCTTGAGCTAGATCATCCCAAGTGTACCACCGTGCATGATCCTGTCGGGTGTACCATTCCAATGCTGCCCCGCTTAAGCTCTGACTAAAATAAGCCATCAATAGCTCGTCTTTTCCCCCGGCCCCCCTCATCTTGCTGCAGAAACCTCTCAAATGGGCTACGGGATCGCCATGTCCATCGTATAGATCAAACTTTGGTAACTTAAATCCTGGCGGCAATTGAACATCGGGAAACAAACACAAGTCTTTGTAGGCCACACTTACTTGGCCGCCCAGTCCCTGCATGTTTCGGAATGACTGTTCAAGGCTCTTGACCTTTCGGATCATTTCATCCTGTTCGGGATTTTTGGTGGGTTTTTCCTCCTCAGCTGAGAGATCAAGGCGAGGAGTGTAAGGGTATGGTTCTGGTGGTTTGAAAGTGGGCTCGGGCGGGTAGTATTGGTTGTCATGAGTTTGGAACATGGGCTCGCTGGACGACCTGTGTAGTGTGGCAGGTGGGGGAGCCACAAATATTGGAGCAGTTGGCGGTGGAGGACACGGGATTTGTTTGGGTAATGGAGGTGGTGTCTGGGAGGTGGCTCCATAGTATTGTTGGTAAGCGGGGAAAGCGGGAGATGAGTTTACGGTGGGAGGATCCTGGATTTGGGCTGGTGGTGGAAGGTAATTGGGATTGGCGGGATAGGCTGGTGGTGGGTGTCCCTTCGACCATGCCTGGTACATTTCAGCCATCTGCTGTTTCAGCTTGTACACTTCCTCTCTCATTGCAGTAACATCTACCGACTCTTCTTCTCTGGACGGGTCAACAATACTCGCTTCCAGATCCTGATTGGTCATCTTTGCTTTATCTTTGGACCGAGTGTTGTAAGGATGAGTTGCCAGAATGCCAGTCAGCTCAACCACTTACACCTGAAGTTCTCATCAACAACAATTTTGTTAGCGTTTAGGGCATTAACAACTAGATAATTGCACATTGATGGATGCTCCTATGCAGTTATCTGTTCCTATTATGTTTTGTTTAGTTACGTGCGTCATCCCGGCTTTCCTTTCTATCATGCCTTTGCCCTCGTTCCTCCTTTGTGTTTCTATTTCTCTTAGTTTCTCTTTTTTTTTTTCCGTTTTTCTTTTGTTTTCTCTATCGCTTTCTACCCCTTTATTTCCCCCTCTTATTTTCTGTTTTCCTCTTTCCTATTTCTTTATTAGTAGTTACGGTCGAATCCTATGGAGATTGCCTATGTATCACGACCCCGCGTGAATCAGACCAAGCGTAGTTCTTGCAGAATAAATGTAAAGTGGAAGAAAAATATTTTTGGGATTTTGATAACAGATTTGTCTATTACAAGAACTCAAAAACGACTAACAGACTCCAAAGCGGCAATGAGCTACAAACTCCACCATCCCTATCCTAGTTCAAACAAAATAGAGACTCAATCAACTGACTGTCTTTTAACGAAAAGGAAATACAGACTCTAGTAAAAAGAGATACAAGCCCTAACTCCATTAAAAGGAAATACAGACTCAGAAGGCAAACTCTAGTAGAAGAAGAAATGCGGACTCAAAGACAATCATGAATACATTAAAGCTCCTGGTGCCCGCGGGACATCATTTGGTCTCGCCGCGGGCCTATATGCAAGTTCCCCTTGAAGTCTGTCTAAGTCATTCATTATCTGCTTCACAAATATCATTACTGATGCAAAGAAGGTGGTACGGGTCATGTTCTCGCACATCTGGCATTTCCGGGTAATAGAGTGAGCAACGGTTAAGATCCTCTCTCGGATTCTTCCTTTCTCTTGGAGCAACCGCCCTATCTGTTGGGCCCTAGCCTCCAAAGACTGCTCAAACGCCTGGCTTTGTTCTCGGAGTTGCTGTAAGTCCATTTCTAACTGTGCCAATGCCCTGTAACAGTGTTCTCTCTCGACTTTGAAGTCCTTTGCCTGTTTAATCATTCGGTTTTCTGCGGCCGTGGCCTTTTCCTTTAATCTCGCGACCTTACTGTCATATTCTTCTTTTAACTGCTTAACCATGCGAGCCCGTTCTTCTGTACTTTTAGCCAATTGCCTCTGGACCCCAACTAATTTCTTTTCTGCTTTGTCGAGGTCAAAACTGTAGTCATTCACCTTTTGCCTTAGATTTGCTATAAGCTTTGTATCTTTGGCACTTCTGACAGGGTTGTCGGCCTCTAGCTTCATCTCTTGGATTTGGGCTCGTAAAACTTCATTCTCCTTGGCCAATTGTTTCCTCTCCCCTTCGTCAGCCGCGACTTGCAAGCTATTTTCAAATCGGAGGTCTTGGACCTGTTTTTCCAATGCTCCTATGCGGGCCCTGTACTCATTTTCTTTAGCTAACCAAGCCCACTATTCTTGTGCTGATTCAACAAATTCCTGGATGTGAGGTCTTTTGGCCGGTCGTCCGAATGCAACGTCCCTTCTATACCAAGCCTGATAATCAGGCGACACCTCTCATTTGGCCTGATCCCGAACACAAGTATTTGCCGCCAAATATTGACATTCGCTCCAGACTTGGCGGACCACTGCTTCAGGAAACTGGCCATCAGGGCCAATCTCAACCACTTGCAAACTAAGATCATCATCCTTGGGTACTATCTGGCATCTCCCCAGTTGCCTCAACACTCGATACGGTGCGTAAGGCTGAATGCTTCTAAGCCCCATCAGGAGAAAATGTGGTCGGGCTGCCGGCATATATACGACTTCATCAACAGGTAACCATCCCAGTGTCCACTCTATTTGGCTAGCAGTGAGGGACCGAAAATATGTTGTCCAACCCGTGACCCCTTCTGGCAATTTGACCCCTTTAGTTCTTGTGTAAAATTCTTCTATGCATGTTTTTTCTGGAGACCCATAGCTCAAAAACTGAGGGCGATGATACAGATGCTCAATCATCCACATTTGTAATAATAAGTTGCACCCCTCGAAGAAGGTTTCCCCGGCTTTACAAGCTGTAAGAGCACGGAAGATGTCGGCCAATATCATAGGTGCAAGTGTACTTTTGGCTTGAGTGATTAACGTGCTGACAACCCCAGCTATTTTTATGTCAATGTTCCCA
>NW_017694395.1:0-4065 GCF_001879085.1 Nicotiana attenuata | reverse complement strand
TTTGCGGACCTCATATGAGTGGATATATACTGGCAAAAAAGATCCTTCGAGCAGTCTACTATTGGCTTACTATGGAACGGGATTGCATCAGCTTCGTGCGCAAATGTCATCAATGTCAGATACACGGGGACTTGATCCATTCTCCACCGTCTGAATTGCATACAATGTCAGCTCCATGGCCGTTTGTTGCCTGGGGAATGGATGTTATCGGTCCGATTGAGCCTGCAGCCTCAAATGGGCATAGATTCATTTTGGTAGCTATTGATTACTTCACTAAATGGGTGGAGGCAAAAACCTTCAAATCCGTGACTAAGAAAGCAGTTGTCGATTTCGTACATTCAAACATCATATGCCGGTTTGGGATCCCGAAGGTAATCATCACAGATAATGGTGCCAACCTCAATAGTCATTTGATGGTCGAGACATGTCAGCGGTTTAAGATCATGCACCGTAATTCCACTCTATATCGTCCTAAGGCAAATGGGGCAGTCGAGGCAGCTAACAAGAATATCAAGAAAATACTGCGGAAAATGGTAGAAGGGTCAAGGCAATGGCATGAAAAGTTACCTTTTGCTTTGTTAGGCTATCGCACTACCGTCCGCACTTCAGTAGGAGCGACTCCCTACTCATTGGTATATGGAACCGAAGCAGTAATACCCGCAGAGGTTGAAATCCCGTCCCTCCGAATCATCGCAGAGGCAGAGATTGATGATGATGAATGGGTTAAAGCCCGCTTGGAACAACTAAGTTTGATTGATGAGAAGCGACTGGCAGCAGTGTGTCACGGTCAATTGTATCAACGAAGAATGGCAAGAGCATATAACAAGAAAGTGCGTCCGCGGAAGTTCGAAGTAGGACAGTTGGTGCTCAGACGTATCCTACCTCATTGGGCTGAGGCAAAAGGAAAGTTCGCCCCAAACTGGTAAGGGCCATTTGTTGTAACCAGGGTTTTGTCCAATGGCGCTCTATATCTAACAGACGTGGAAGGAAAATGTGTAGAAAGGGCTATCAATTCTCATGCAGTCAAGAGATATTATGTATGATTTTCTTTATCTTTGTGTACCTGATTGTATTTGGCATGTTTTGAGATTGAAATGATGAAGGCATTTTGTTCTGCTACCCAAAAACTTTACCCTTTTGTTATCCCGTTGAGCCTTATTATGTTTCCTTTCGTATCCCTCTTTCGGAATCAATAACAGAACTCGAAAGCCCGAGCGGGAAAATCAGCAGAGAAACAAGAGAAAAATAGTCCAAAAGAAAAGAAAAGAAAAAGGAAAAGAAAAGAGAAGAAAAGGAAAAGAAAAAAAAGAAGAAAAGGAAAGGAAAAAAAAAGAGAGAAAAGAAAAAATAAAATAAAAGAAAATAGAAGGAAAAGAAAAGAAACGAAAAGAAAGAAAGGGAGAAGTAGAAGAAAAAGGATCGCCACAGTAAAGTAGTTCCCTGGCCTGAACTACGTTTGACTTGATCCCGAAAGGGTACGTGGGCAGCCTCACTGAGGTTCAGTCACAACAAAAGAAAAATCCAAGAATTCCCCAAGAAAGAAACTGGGGCAGAAGTTATGGTTGTCGCAAAAGATATGATTCCGAAAGCTGTAATGTTGAACCCACATTTGAATTATTTTGAACCTTTATACCTTTCTTTCTAAAACTCGTCCAAAAGCCACATTACGGTCCAAAGAAAGACCTTCTGATCAATTTCAAGAAATGTCAATACGGTTAGGTAAAGCGACTCATGTTGGAGACAACACTCTGGTGACAGGAGGAAAAGGACAAAATGAGAGAGTCTTATCGGTGAAAACCCTCCCGGGCACCATAGGGCGATGTGAGTTGAGGGAAATGAAAATGAGAGAGTCTTATTGGTGAAAACCTTCACGGGCACCGTAAGGCGAGGTGAGTTTGAGAGATATTAAAATGAGAGAGTCTTATTAGTGAAAGAAAGTGAGATCTTTCAGTTGGGCAAATGAAAGAAGCCTGTGGTTGAAGGTTGTTTGAAACATGGCAAAACAAGCAAGGTTTGAGTTTGGTGAGAGTCGGGCGTGAAAGTATGAGATAACAAATGTGGTAACTGATAATTGAGTGGTTGGAGAGACTAGGTTGGAACCAAAATGCATGGCATGATCAACGGAATCAGCCTTTCCACTCAGATAAGTCCTATCCTTTTCTCTTCATTACAACTCATTCGTTTTCAGAGTTTTTCTACCTTCGGGGTCATCGCATTTCATTCTCTTGAAGTCTGTCTACAAGATTTTTTAGTGTCAGTTCTATTCAAAAACAGAAGAAGGATGTCAAAGCTAATTACCGGCCTCCCAGTTAGATGGCACAACAAGGTGGGAACATAAAACATACAGAAACACCAAACAGTAATACGAGGTAAATCATGTGGGTCGTCAAGGTCAGAGGGTTGAAAGTCAATTGGGAAATCGTGGCAAGTCAAAGCAAGTCTGAGGAAGCAAGTCAGAGCAAAGACGGAAGCGGGAGCATGGCCAACAAGAATGCCAGCAGCTAACCACCATTTTACATTAACAAATTAGTGTCAGTTCTATTCAAAAACAAAAGAAGGATGTCAAAGCTAATTACCGGCCTCCCAGTTAGATGGCACAACAAGGTGGGAACATAAAACATAGAGGACCGATGGAAAGCAGAGTAATAATCAGATGGTTGTAAGGGAGAAGCAAGGTTCACAAGAAGGGAACAGAAACACCAAACAGTAATACGAGGTAAATCATGTGGGTCGTCAAGGTCAGAGGGTTGAAAGTCAATTGGGAAATCGTGGAAGGTCAAAGCAAGTCTGAGGAAGCAAGTCAGAGCAAAGACGGAAGCGGGAGCATGGCCAACAAGAATGCCAGCAGCTAACCACCATTTTACATTAACAAATTTTCTTTGATTGGAACAGGGGCAGAAAATTTTCTTTATTTTTGTCGCAATCAGGCGCCCACCTGGAGAACAAGGGAATACATTTCAAGTTTTCAGCAATCAGGCGCCCACCTGGAGAACAAGGGAATACATTTCAAATTTCAGCAATCAGGCGCCCACCTGGAGAACAAGGGAATACATTTCAAGTTTTCAGCAATCAGGCATCCACCTGGAGAACAAGGGAATTTATTTTCAAATTTTAAGCAATCAGGAGCCTCGCCTGGAGAACAAGGGAATATATTTCAAAATTTAGCAATCAGGCGCCCACCTGGAGAACAAGGGAATACATTTCAAGTTTTCAGCAATCAGGCGCCCACCTGGAGAACAAGGGAATTTATTTTCAAATTTTTAGCAATCAGGAGCCCCGCCTGGAGAATAGAGGCATTTATTTTCAAGTTTTTAACAATCAGGAGCCCGCCTGGAGAATAGAGGCATTTATTTTCAAGTCTTTAACAATCAGGAGCCCGCTGGGAGAATAGAGGCATTTATTTTCAAGTTTTTAACAATCAGGAGCCCGCCGGGAGAATAGGGGCATTTATTTTCAGGTTTTTAGCAATCAGGAGCCCGCCTGGAGAATAGAGGCATTTATTTTCAAGTTTTTGGCAATCAGGAGCCCGCCTGGAGAACAGAGGCATTCGTTTTCAGATTATTAGCAGTCAGGAGTCCACCTGGAAAATGGACACATGTTTCAAGTAATCAAGCATCATTCGGAGGAATGGCAGCAATATCGCCGATCACCATGCAAAACAACAACAGGAATGCCATCGGAGGATTACAAGATACAAGTTCAAGGCAACACAAGAACAAGTTAGAAGACATAGATAGGACCCTCTTGTAATTCGTAGATCATAGCTTAGGTTAGCTTCTTTTATTTTTACTCGGTGTAATAAGGAGGTCAGCGAGCAGTAGCAGCAGCAACAGCAATGAAATCACAGCTCTTGGTAGTCCCAGCTACCAAACATTCCCGAACTACACTGACCTGATTCCTGTTTAGCCCGAGATATGTAGGCAACCTCTGAAGCAGGGTGCGGTCAAACGGTTTTCAAAAATGCTTCACACGGAGTATTCGAATGGGCAAAAATCGCTCGTGTCCGCTCACTTATCTTTGCCCAAGAACTCTTCGTGTTCCCGAGCAAAGAGGGGTCAGCTGTGA
>NW_017694394.1:0-4066 GCF_001879085.1 Nicotiana attenuata | reverse complement strand
CTTTCAAGGCACTCCATCAGACTAAGTCCATAGTAGTTAGCAATGTGCCCTTCTTTCCTGCCTGGGAAGTAGGCACTTGTTGGCAAACTCAAAGAGGACTTTGTGTTGTGGCTTCATTTCACTCTTGTGCACAAATTTGGGCCTCATTCACTTCTTCAACATCACAAAATCGCCTAGTGATTTAAAGGGCAGGAGTAAGGGAATCCAAACTTGGCCATCTTAGCCTAGTATAGTCATCATATCCCTCAACGGGGATGTCAAGAATCTCTCCCAGCTTTTCTGCATCAAAAGTCACTTGAACTCCTTTTACTTGGCTGGTAATTGTGCCATCATTGACTTCTTCATTGGCCATGAATTCAATGATTTCATTTCTAATAGCCGTCCATCCATCTGAAGGACCATATCCTTCCAGCCCTGAACAGCTAGGGCATCAACCAAACGAACCATTCCTGGTTCCACCAAGTCTTTCAGCAATCTTCCCTTCAAAATTTTTATTTTGCCAAACTTGGCCAGCTTTTCTTTTTCACCATCAGACTCACTCTCTTCTTCACCACTCCATTACTCATCTTTAGAAACTCTAACTTGTTTGGTTTTCACTGTAGACCTTGTCCTTTTGGCCAATGAAGGTTCAGCAGCCTGAGACACAGATGAAGACTTCTTGGAAGAGGTGTTGGTCTTTTGGGCTTGGGGGTCTGAACCTCAATTGTTGTATGTTCCTCCTGATGGACCTGTTCCATCTCCTCAATATCAACAGCATCAGAGGACTCTACAACCTTACCTTTTCCTTTATCCATCCTCTTTTTCTTGCTTTCAGCCAAAGCCTTTTGAAATTCACTCTCAACTTGTTTCACTCTACTTCGTGTGGCTCTTCCCTTAGGCAAGGGAATTTCAGTAGTTGTTGGGGAGGAAGCCTTTCGTTTCTTGGAAGGTTTTGCAGTGCTGGGGGCTTTTGGTGTTGGAGTTCTCCTTTTCTTTGGATTATAACTGGCACCTACCTTTTTTAGAAGATTTACTAGGGTCTCCTCAATTGATGAACCAGGTTCATCTGCCTGTGAACTTAGATTAACCAACCCTTCAGCAGCCTCCCCTGAACCACTTCCCCCTAACTTCTTGCCACTTTCTTCCACAGTTGCCTGTTCAACCCCACAGATAGCTGGTATCGGCAATTCAGAAGTGGGTGAAGAACCAGCCACTCCTTTCCCTTTTCCCCTCACATCACCACATACACCCTCTCTTTCTTTTTTTTTTTACTTCCTCTCCTTCCCAATTCAGGCATTTCCACATCCCTGATAGGCCCAACCAAAACAAACCTATTTTCTAAATTTTCAGTCAAAGCAGAACTTACCTTAGATGGGGAGTTTTGAGCCTTCTCAGAGTCAGAAGACTCAGGTCCTTCCCCCTCACTCGCAGAATTGAACGAATCGTCTGAGTTCTCAGAATCTTGCGTTTGGGCAGCCTTCAATTGTGCGTTTAATCTCTTTGACAATGCACCCGAGGCTACAGTTTCTTGGGCTAGAATTTTGACACGTCTTTTCTTAGGCTGGGGGTTTGTACTGGGTGGAGAAGACGTGGAGGAACCAGAAGGGGATGGTGGTGGAGGAGTCCCTGAATTATCTTGAGGGTTCGACATTGTAACTGATGGCTTGAGAGAGTTTGTGAGTTAGGCTTTTGGAGGAGAAAACAATTTAGAGTGAAGAAGGATTTTTGACGGTTTGGAATAATGAGGGTGGAACAAGGTAATAATGGGTATTTAAAGAGAATGACTTATTTAATGGCTAACGGTAGCTTTTAGCAGTCAATTAGAGGTCTAATCAACCTGAAATTGCAGGTTGAACGAATGGTTAAGCTTCCCTAGATTTTAGGCATTTTTTGTGGTGTGAATTCTAATAGGGATGGAATTGGTTCAAAAACAAATGGATAGGATTTTCTGATGTTTTGAACATAGGTAGGACTCTGTTCATGATTTAAATATTTATATTTTTAATTATGTAGAGTATAGAAAACATACGTTGTCATTTAGATGAACCAATACTGATGAACCAGGTTCTTCATTTAGAATTCTCTTGATCATGCCTCAATTTACCAAAATAGAGAAAATTTTGTTAGAGATCAGTGACTCATATCAACACATGTCACAGGAGTATACTATTTACAGTATGAAGCTGAGTAAAAATTAATCTACATATTTACACAAGTTCCAGATTCCTTAGCCAATTTTTTTTCATTGTGCATTCTGAATTGGTCCCATTAGGTGATCTTAATCATCCCTAATTCTAACCTGTTCCTTTCAAAGCTTTCTCCACTCAGTGCTTTAGTAAAGATGTCAGCAATTTGTTTATCAGTAGCACAAAATTCTATAGTAATCAATCATTTCTCATAGTTGTCTCTTAAGAAGTGATGTCTAACATCTATGTGCTTAGTCCTTTTATGATGAACTGGGTTCTTTGTCATACTTATAGCACTAGTGTTATCACAAAAGATAGGGATGCAACCAACTTCAATGCCAAAATGTATCATCTGCTGTTTGATCCATAGTAGTTGAGCACAACAAGAGGCAGCAACAACATATTCAGCCTCAGCAGTGGATAAGGCCACTGAATTTTGCATTTTAGTAGCCCATGATACTAGACATGAACCAAGAAAATGAGCCATACCTGAGGTGCTTTTTCTATCCACGAGGAAACCTGCATAGTCAGCATCAGCATAGCCTACTAGATTAAAGTTACTACCTTTAGGGTACCAAAGACAAAGATTAGTAGTGCCTTTCAAATATCTCAGTATCCTCTTGACAGCAGTCAAGTGGGATTCCTTAGGATTTGCCTGAAAACGAGCACGGCGCCCTACACTGAAAACTATGTCAGGTTTGCTAGCAGTAAGATACAAAAGCGAGCCAATCATACCCCTATACAACTTCTGATCAACAAATGAACCAGGTTCATCTATGTCTAATTTAGTAGTTGTTGCAATGGGTGTGTCTATTTCTTTTGATTCATCCATTTTAAACTTCTTAATCAACTCTTTTGCATATTTATGCTGATGGATCATGGTTCCGTTTGGGTTTTGTTTGATCTGTAAGCCTAAGAAAAAGTTAAGCTCACCCATCATACTCATTTCAAATTCACCCCCCATTAATTTTGCAAATTCCTTACTCAGGTTTCAGTGGTTTCCCCAAAAATTATGTCATCAGCATATATTTGTACTACTAGTAGATCCTTACCTTTTTCCCTCAAGAATAAAGTACTGTCAATCTTACCTCTTTTGTATCCATGTTCAAGCAGGAATTTGGATAGACGTTCATACTATGCTCTAGGAGCCTGCTTGAGTCCATATGGGGCCTTGTCCAATTTGTATACATGATCTAGGCACTCCATACTTTCAAACCCTGGAGGTTGTTTGACAAAGACTTCTTCCTTTAAGTAGCCATTGAGGAAGGCACTCTTCACATCCATTTGGTGAAGGATAAATTCCATGTGTGTTGCAAAGGCTTTGAGGAGTCTTATTGCCTCCAGTCTTGCTACTGGAGCAAAGGTCTCATCATAATCTATGCCCTCCTCTTGCCTTTTTCCTTGTAACTGTTCCATCTTCATCAAGTTTGTTTCTGAAGACCCATTTAGTGCCAATCACTGATATGTCCTTGGGTCTTGTGACCAGATGCCACTCTTGGCTTCTTTCAAACTGATTGAGTTCATCTTGCATTGCATTCACTCAATCTGCATCCTGCAAAGCTTCAACAACATTTTTAGGTTCAATAAGAGATAAGAATGCATCAAAAGCACACATATTCTTTAATTGAGATCTGGTTTTAACTCCAGAAGTTGGATCAGTAAGGATGTTCTCAATGGGATGAGAACTTTGATACTTGTAAGGTTTCACAACCAACTGATTTCTGTTTTGGAGTTTCTCCCAGTTTTTGTTGCTGAGGAATAGGCTCATGGACAGGTTCCATTTGGGAGTTAGATTCATTTCTTCTTTGTTCAGTTCCCCCTGTCAGGTTGCCCCCGGATGGAAGAACCTGTTCCATCACCTGTTCCTCTTTGGTGCATCTTCAGCTTGAGTCTGTGACTTC
>NW_017694393.1:0-4066 GCF_001879085.1 Nicotiana attenuata | reverse complement strand
ATGGTTATGGAGAATTTCCAACGCAGCATGAAGTTGGTTCATTGTCTGTGTCTTTCTCGAATATTCACGAATGATCGAGACTCCATTAGTTTCAAGATTTTTGGGCATGATGTTTCCTTCACCCTTGAAGACTTTCACATTATATGTAGTTTGCGGATCACATCACACAATGTTGAAAAACCAATTAATCGAGAGAGCAATCTTCTGAAGCGCTATTTTGGTAAGTCAAAGGGTGTGACTTTGAAGAATATTCGAAGTTTTATGACTCGCAATGAAATTCCAAAGAATGCTGTGAATCATGTACACGTATGCGAGAGTGATGATGATGCAGTTAAGCTTATGGAAATTCTTGTTGTAGAGTCTATTCTGTTTGGGAAAAATACCGAGTTATGTGTGGCGGAGGAGTATGCATCTATTGTTGAAGATGATAAGGTTTGTGCTGAATATCCTTGGGGTAATGTGGCTTATGAGAAGCTCATTTATTCACTGAAACATGTATTGGACAAGCAGAACAAATTCCATACAACTGAGTATAAACTTGGTGGATTTCCATATCCGTTATGTGTTTGGTTCTATGAGCGCTTCCCAGATGTTCGGGAGAAGTATATAAATGAGGATGAGTACCTTGATACGCCTCAGGTCCCCAGGATGTTACGTTATGTATGTGTGGGAGAGCCTAAATTTCCCGAACTTTATTATATGTTTAGTAAACATGAAGTAAGTTACTTTTTTTTTGTCTTTGTGTTAATATGTTGATGTATTAGTTTTTTTCTCCTCATAATATACTTTTTTGTATTAAATAGAGATATCACGACTTTAGGGTATTGGATATAATTCCTACAGAAGAGGAATTGAATTCAATGCCTTTAATTGGGCAATTACCATGCAGCCGAATTCGTTCAAAGGTAGTTAATGCAGTTCCTTCAACTGGTGAATCACCACGTACTCTGAGTCGATCAAAAGAAGCGAATCGAACTCTTGTCATTGGTAAATCACCACCTACTCTGAGTCGATCAAAACAAGCGAATCGAACTCATGTCATTGGTGAATCACCACGTAGTCGGAATCGATCAAAAGAATAGAACTGCTTTTATTGGCGAAGCATCTCGTACCCAGAGTCGTTCTACCTCTTCTACATCTGACTTTGATGACAATGAATTACTTGAGACAATATGCTCTGTAAGTTTTGATCTGAAGTTTTTTGTGTTTGTTTTTGTAAAAGTACAACATGTTTTTTGAGCTGAAGTTTTCTTCTATATCTGAATTTTTTTTGTGTATCTATTGTAGAGGTTAACGACTGAGGTTCAAAGGCATGCAGAAAAAGAGAGAAGCACGATTGTGAACGAAGTTTTTGATAAGTTTAAAAAGGAGGAGCGAACTGCTATTGTGGATGCGGTTTTTGTAAAAGTGAAGGTAAGCTAATTTATAGAGAAGTCTTTTTATTTGAGCTGATGTTATTCAGATTGATCATTGTTAGTAATTTTTTTTCTAGGAATATTTCGATGAGAAGTTTGAACAGTTGTCTACTATTGTCAACAAATCAAATCGAATGGACAATGGCAATTTTGATTTGAGTAATCATCGAGAATATGACAGGATGAACGACTGTTACGAACATCCATCGGCTTTTGAAAGTGATCAACATGTTCGCGAACAAGTTGGAGAGGAACGTTCCAGTGCTAATAGATTGAGCAGAGATATAAATGATGAAGCACAGTTATCAACTGAGAATATTGGAAGCAAGCAAGGTGCAGATAATCAAGTTGTTGAGACTGAAGAACATACTGCTCATGATGCATTGCGTAAAGCCGCAGATGATAATGCTAACATAATGAAGCGGCTGTTGAAGGCGATGAACATGTTAAACAACAAGGTAGAGAGGAACAATCCAGTGTTTGTAGACAGAGTAAAGATGGAAATGATGAAGAGTTAACAACTGAGAAAGGTGCAGATGATCAAGTTGTTGCCACTGAAAAACATGCATCGAGTTGTGGTTTGGAAAATTTTTTTGGTGATGGAGATGAAGCACATGTATGCACTATTAGGAAAGACGATCGGTATCGAGGATTACTAGCTATTTGCAAGGAACTTCTAGGTGGTGATACACAGGAAATTGTTACTACAGGTACAAAGTGTGAAGTTTATAATATTTCAATGATACCTTAGAAAGGAGCTGAAGTTTTCTTTCATGTGTTTGTATTTTTTGTAAAAACTACAGCATTTTTTTTGGTGAATGTTTTGGTTTGTAACTGGTGATCTTCAGCTATAGAGCTGAAGTTTTTGTTTTTGTAACTGTCGTACTTCAGCTCTAGAGCTGATGTTTTTTTTGTAACTGTCTAAGTTTTTGTTTGTGACTGGCTAACTTCAGCCTTCTTAGAGTTGAAGTTTTAACTGTTTTTTTTATAATATCCTGTAATGAAATTTTCAGTACAGGTATAAATTTTTTCTATGTTTTATTTATAGAAAAACTAGTTGATCTATTCCCCCTCTTTATGAATATGCAGTGGAAGTTGAAACTAGTTGTGCTTCAATTGACACAACTCAAAAACTCTCCGATGATGCTCAATTGAATGAAGGTAGAGTTGAGAAAAACCTTCCAGAGAATACTGGAATGGTCCTCGACGTTGGTTCACAGTTGAATGAAGCTGGAAATGCTGATATCAACAAAGGCATGCAGCCTAGGGAAACCACAGCGGAAGACAAACGTCAAGGTATTCTATAGATCATGAATTTATTATATTGGATCAAAGTATATTTTTTACAGTTTGAAATTTTACATACTTTATATTCTTTTTTATGTTTTTAAATGATTTTTCAGAAAGACTCGAGGCAGCTCAAAAAGAATTTGGTGAGCTTAAAGAGCAATATGAAAAAGGAGAAATATATATATATATATATATATATATATATTCACACATGTTGCCTTACAGACAGGTGTGAAGTGTGTTGGTATTATTTTATAAAATTTAGTCAGTATTATTTATTTTTTTTTTCATGAAGATACAGGATTTGTTGGAATGCAAACACCATCTGTGTCGCAACACTTAGACCAGGTAGTTATTTTCTGCAATTCGATTAGAAGCTGTTTTTTTGCCTAATGTGTGTTCTCTATCAGTTTTATTTATGTTTATATTTTCCTTGCTTTTACAGATCTCATCTGATGCATCGGAACTTCTTCCAAAACCTAAGAGGAGGAAGATTTCTAGTTCTCCTATGTGTGACACCAGTGATATCCCCAACTTCAATTTATGTTCATTTTCACTTGGTAGTACACAAGGGGCTGATTCAGAAGGTAATTCTGTTGCGGTTGTTGTTCATGAAGAGACACAAGAATGTCGTGAACAGTAGGGAGTTGGTCAAGCATCTGTCACGATGGCTGTAGTTTTTCCCCTGCTGCTGAACAACAGCAGTTAGTTGTGACGGAACAGCAGTTAGAGCAAGCAAAAGGAAAACCAGATAAAAAAGAGAAAAGGATTCGTATGGAGAGTATTTGGTTGAGATCTCCTTATGTTGTTCATAAAAAAAGCAAAGGGGTCAAGATTGGAAAGTAGGAAAGAATACAAGAAGGTGTCCCTTCCATTATGTTAATCAAGACAGTGGATTGATGCAAAGATTTAAAGAGTGGTTGGAGATGGATACCAGTGAATATGATTCCAATCCATTCAGATTAGCTGGAGTTGATATTACAAAATCATTCTTTACCGAGCTTATGGATCCTGACTCTGATCTTTCGGATGAAGTAAGTTATTAAGTTTGTTTTTTGAACTGTATTTCCCAAAAGTTCAGCTTATTTTTTATAGTAAAGTTTTTGCACTGTAATTTGAAAAACTTCAGCTATATTCATAGTAAACTGCTGAAGTTTTTTAGCTTATTTGCTAAAACTTCAGCCTAACACTTCAAACTGAATATGCTTAAGTTTTTGTCATGCTGTTTGTAGTTGTGTAATGTATTTTTTATAAACTTCATATTGGTAATTTCACATGTTATCATTTGCTGTTGTTCATTTGCAACATATTGATGTGGGCATATATTACTTGCGCAAAAATATTGCTATCACCTTCCACGT
>NW_017694392.1:0-4066 GCF_001879085.1 Nicotiana attenuata | reverse complement strand
TATATTTAGTCAGTAATATAAAATTGTAGCAAGAGCTTATTTTTTTTATTCCTATTGAAAAAAATCACATTTGAATTATGTCATACAATAAAGAAAGTCTAAATTCAGACCAAGGATTATTGAAGCTTGGAGTATTTTTCAGTGTGTTTCTTGGAATATGGATGAGGTGCTGGAGAAGACAAGCAAGTTGTTCTGTTATGCCCCACTTGTTTACATCGACTGCATTTTGTAGACTTGAATGGTACTGATGATTCAGTCGCAGGTATATGCCTCTTCTTTTGTCTTCTTCCTTGTAAAATCTCTACATCGGGAGGTTTTGTGATTTCAGATTGTACATTTTCTGGTATTTTCCATGATTGTTGATCTCCCACGGTATTCACATGCCCTTCATATGTTTTCAACCATGTTTCCGTTGAATACCAATTTGAGCAGTAATCAGATTTCTGCAAATATCTCTTATTAATAGCAGCAATTGCATGTGGACAGGGCAATTCATCAAGTTGGAATTTCAGGCAGTCACAAGTTCTCTTCTTTAAGTCCACAATGAATTCGATTCCTTCACTATTTATTCTAAACAACATTGAGTCAAGGTTGAACACCTAACAAGGAATAAAAAACTAAAACAAATTATATTAGTGTATTTTTCCTTCAAAACGAAAAAGTATGAATTTTTTTAAATGTAAGCAGTAAATCACTGCAACAGATCTAAAAAGCTGAAGTTAACAAATATACTCACAAACATTTTGCAAGCCAAGTCCATCTTCTTAGTCATCTCTTCTTCTGCCCATATTGATACTCTGTGAAAAGTTTCATTTGCCTTTTTTCTCCGTTCATAAAACCACTCTCCCAGCTTTTCTTGGATGAAATCTAACATTCTTAAAATAGGCATTTCTCTCCCTTTTAGTAAAACGGAATTCATTGATTCTACCATGTTTGTTGTTAGCATATCATAACGTCGCCGTGGGAACCACGATCGAGCTCATCTCTCAGGAGGCTCTTCCATTATGTAATTGTATGTTTTCTTGTCAATACTTTTGAGTTGGGACATTAACTGATTAAAATCTTCACGTTTGTATGATCTTGCAGCACTTTGAAAAAGATTTATTACCATGGCCTTTGCATGTCTTTGCTTTAAATTTTTCTCAAAGTGATATAGGCAGATACCATGGTGAGCTTCAGGAAAACTCTTCTAATACCATTTGCGATCGATTGGTTTCTATCTGACAAGAAAACTAGTTCACGACGAACTTGAATTGCTTTTCTCATTTCCCCAAAGAACCAAATGTATGCCTCATTGTTTTCTGAATCTGCTACACCAAAACATAAAGGAAAGATTTGATTGTTTGCATCCTTTGATACAGCAACAAATAGAACACCACGATATTTTGACTTCAAAAACGTTGCATCTACTGCAATAACAGGTCTACAGTAGGACCAACCAGCTAGTGATGCCGCAGGAGCAAAGAACAAGTAAGCAAATCTGTACATTGAAACACAGAAAAATAAATTATAAGGTTTGAAGTTTTTCAATATAGTAACATTTGAAACTTCAGGCTGATTGTTAGTATTGTTTTCCTTACCTATTGTGTGCATATCTTTTTATGCTTGTGTAAGTTCCTGGGTTTTTGGCCACCATCATGTGTAGGTATGAAGGAAGAATCTGGTAGTTCTCTTCAGGTGTTCCCCTTATGCAAGCAACAGCTTTTTGAATAGCACGCCATGCCTTGTGATAACCAATGTCAATTTTAAATTTCTTTTTCATTTCTTTTTCTACAAAGGCTGGTGTAACCTTTATCTTTTTGTCTCGAACATGTTCTATAATTTGTTCGCTTATAAAATTTGATGTAGCATGCTTCTGATCTGATTTCTTGCATCAACCGAGCATTCATGGATGTTATGATATTTTATCACCTTGAACAGTGTGGAATTTTTTATTCTGGTGGCACGTACATTCCAACCATATTTGTCCACGATGCATTTCAGCTCGTATCTCTTGGAACATGATCTAACAACAGTGAATTCAACTTTTTGATTTATCTCCAAGCTGCAGAAAAATTTAGTGATGTTTTCTTTGTTCTCAAAGATTGATCCAACTCTTACTTCCTCGGGTAATGCATCGTGCCTTAGTATTTTACATGGTGGAGATTCTTTGACCTTTCTCTTCACTCTTTTTCTTGATTTCTGAGAAGCAGAAGAACTTTCAGCAATTTCTTCAATTCTATGTGATGTTATCGGTATAAGCTCCATGTTTACTTCATCTTCATTGTTATTTATCATTGCAGAAGGTGAAAAAAAGCTTTGTTGGATTTTGTGTTGGTTGTCAATTTGCATTATTAGTTGTCCTTCTTCTTCTTGGTCATTGAGAAACTGGTATGAATTTATTGGCGGAGGGGATAATTGTTGTGAAGGAGCTGTAATGATAGAAGGTTGTTGCCCTTTGTCTACTCCATTACTGGCTGTCGTACTTCATATTGATACTCAGCAATAGGCTCTGAATCTATTGCATATGCAAGAGATTGGTTGAATGCTGCTGATTCTGAAAGTTGTATTTTTTCGATGACAAAATGGCAATTCTTGCAGGGTGAATCAGTTGTAAGCAAATGTATACAGGTAGTGAGTTCTTCATCTGAAGTTACAAACATTCCTTTGCTTGTATTTAGTTTGATATCAAACCATACTTTTAATGCATATCTGGTTGAATCTATATTTGCAACTTCACTAATTTTCTTCAGGAAAGTATTGAATGATATGTCCTTATTAAGTAGAACAAGTTTTGTATCATGATCCAAGTATTTGAAATCAGGAGTCCATCTCCCATTGAATGTTATAACAACGCAAATCGAACTCATCCTGCAGATTCATGTTTAGTGGCAACTATTAGGAAAGTGAACAGAAGAATTTTTATGTTGTATGTGCTGAAGTTTTTACAAATAAACTAAATCACTTAGGCATCTCTGCTGTAGTTTTTTGAAAAAGTATCTATGACATAATTAATGAATTCTGCAAATAAAACTTCAGCTTATAACTGCTAAAGTTTTTAGAGATAACCTTAATAACTTCAGCATATTAGCTGAAGTTTTTTTTATCATGGCGATTCATAAATGCAGAGGAAAAAACTTCAGCAGGTACGTGCTGAAGATTTTAGAAATGAACTAAAAAACTTCAGGAGATTAATCCGAAGTTTTTTACAGAAAACGATAGCATGTTTCAGCATTAATTACATAGAATTCATCATTAACCTACAAAATTAAAGTAGTAATTATATTGCGTTTGTGGGTATGTGTTAGTGTAATAAATACATTCCTATCATATTCATGCACGCTTTTCATTAGACAACCTTTAAAATTCTTTTTTGCCTTTTCATATATCATGCAAAAGTTTTTTCCCCCTATATAAGCACGCTATTCCTTCTGAGTTTATTCACTCAAACACATACATTTTAGCAGATATAAAATACAAAAAGGAGAAAAATGGATGCTGTCATTAGGCAAATAGTGGACGAGATCAAGCAAGACATAATGGAGGCATTTGAGTTGAAGATTGATGAGGTGATAGAAAAGTACGACAAGGAGCTCAAAGAAATTAACAACAAGCTTGATACGCTTGTGATGTATGCAAGATTTGACAATCTTGCTGATGAAGATGCTCGTCCATCTGGAAGCGACAACGATGATGATGATGATGATGATGATGATGATGATGATGATGATGATGGAATGGTACGTATTTAAGTTTTTTTGTTTTAGTTTATTTATGTTAATTTGTTTTATTATAAGTTTTTTCTGCGTTTCTTTTAATATTTATTCTATTTAAATTCGAAAAATAGCAGAGGAAACGAACTATTCGAGAAAAATTTCAGGCTCCTTCTGAAGTTTTTAAGTAATAAATAAAAAACTTCAGCTGTTAGGCCGAAGTTTTTTTAGTGCAATATGATTTTTTAATTTAGCCAGTGTATGTGGAAAATATGCAGAAGTTTTTGAGTAATAACAAAAAAACTTCAGCTGCTTGGCCGAAGTTTTTTTAGTGCAATATCATTTTTTAATTTAACCAGTGTAGGAGGAAAATT
>NW_017694391.1:0-4068 GCF_001879085.1 Nicotiana attenuata | reverse complement strand
AAACAGGTCAACATTATCCCGTATCTGCTAAACTCAGATTTCCCCTGCACCAACAATATGGCGGAATATGAAGCGTCATACTAAGGCTCAACACGGTAGTCAGCATGAACATTCAGGAGTTGTTGGTGATCGACAATTCAGATTTGCTTGTGCACCAGGTACAAGGAGAATGGGCTACCAACAATTCCAAAATATTGCCATATTTGCACCATGTGCAGGAATTGAAAAGAAGGTTCACAAAGATAGAATTCCAACATGTGCCAAGAATTCAGAATGAGTTCGCCGATGCATTAGCCACTTTATCATCAATGATACAGCACCCAAATAAGAACTACATTGATCCCATTTCGGTAAGGATCCATAATCAGCCGGTATATTGTGCTCATGTCGAAAAAGAAACAGATGGAAAGCCTTGGTTTTATGACATAAAGGAGTATTTAACAAAAGGAGAATATACGGAGCACGCAAATCACATTCTGAAACGCACGCTCCGGAGGTTGTCAAATCATTTCTTCCACAGTGGAGGGAACTTGTATAGAAGAACTCCGGATTTGGGTTTGCTAAGGTGTGTCGACGCAAAGGAAGCTTCCAAGCTACTTGAGGATGTGCATGCTGGGACTTATGGTCCGCACATGAACGGTTTCGTTTTGGCCAAGAAAATACTCAGAGCAGGTCACTTCTGGATGACCATGGAGACGGATTGTATTCAGTATGTCCGCAAATGCTTTCAATGTCAAGTGCATGCTGACATGATAAAGGTGCCGCCAAACGAGCTCAATGCAACAAGCTTGCCTTGGCCATTCACCGCCTGGGGAATGGATGTTATTGGCCCAATTGAGCCCACTGCTTTGAACGGGCACAGGTTTATTCTAGTGGCCATTGATTACTTCACAAAATGTTTAGAAGCTGCGTCAAACAAAGTTGTAACCAAGAAAGTCGTCACAGATTTTGTCAAGGATCATATTATCTGCCGTTTCAGAGTTTCCGAGTCCATTATTACTGAAAATGCCGGCAACCTCAATAGTGATATGATAAAAGCTATATGTGAGACTTTCAAAATCAAGCACAAGAATTCCACCACCTACAAACCTTAGATGAATGGAGCCGTAGAAGCCTCCAACAAAAACATTAAGAACATACTAAGGAAAATGGTAGAGAATCACAAGCAGTGGCATGAGAAGTTACCCTTTGCTCTGTTAGGGTACCGCACCACAGTTCACACGTCAACCGGGACAACTGCCTACATGCTAGTTTATGGTACCGAGGCTATCATCCTAGCCGAGGTAGAGATTCCTTCCTTAAGAGTCATACAGGAAGCCGAACTCAGCGATGCATAATGGATAAGGAGCCGCTATGAGCAATTGGACCTTATCGATGGAAAAAGAATAAACGCAGTGTGTCACGACCAACTCTATCGGAACAGAATGTCCAGAGCTTTCAACAAAAGGGTCAAACCAAGGCAGCTCGCACCAGGGCAGTTGGTATTAAAGAAAATTTTCCCGCACCAAGATGAAGCCAAAGGGAAATTTTCTCCCAACTGGCAAGGTCCGTACATTGTTCACAGGGTCCTAACAGGAGGAGCACTCATACTTGCAGAATTGGACGGAGAAATCTGGCCAAAACCAATCAATTCAGACGCAGTCAAAAGATACTATGCCTAGATTATTTTACATTTCTTTTCTAATGTAATTGAACTACGCTTGACCTGATTCCCGTTTAAGAGGGGATACGTAGGCAGCCTTATGGGTTCGGTCATATCATATTAAAATTTTCATTTCCCCAAAAATCAGAAACTGTGGCAGAACTTTGAGGAGGGTCCTCAAAATTACGGAGCATGTCCAGCCAATGCCGACGTGCGTTAGGAGGCCAGTAATCAGTCAAGAACTGGGGCAGAATTTTGAGAAATGTTCTCAAAGTTCCGAGGGAGATTCAACAAGATCTGCCATCCGAAGATGGTTAGAAGTCATCTACTAAACTGGGGCAGAATTTTGAAGAGGATCCTCAAAATTCCAACACAAGAGAGCTACAATGCCTTTGAAATGTGTCACAGTCGCTAATTCATCAAAGTTACTTGATATATCAATACACTACCAAAACAATTCTATTTTATCAATGAATGCATATTTTTTGAAAAATTCTATTTTCATAACAGTCAGGTGCTACCTAGGGGAACTCGAAGGGGGGCTTCTAGAGTAGAGTAGAGCAAGGCCGGCAGACGAAGCAAGAACCAACCTTCCCCCATGAAACTTACGATTTTTCTTTGAACGCAGGTACATTCGGCGATAGCATTCGTACACAAAGCAAATTCACCATCCATCCGGCCGTTAAACGCAAACATGTCCTAGCTAATATATACTCCACCCTTATCTATTATTTTCTCTTTGCATGAGTCTAATCCTTGACTCCACATCTGCATGAGTCTAAGCCCTGACTCCATACCTGCATAAGGCTAAGCTCTGCCTTCTCTTTGCATTAGTCTAATCCTTGACTCTATACTTGCATGAGTCTAGTCTCCGACTCCACAGTTGCATGAGTCTAATCATTGACTCCATATCTGCATGAGGCTGATCCTTGCCTCTATATGTGCATGGGACTAAGCCCTGCCCCGCATCTTGCATGAGGTTAAACTCTACCTCCAGATTTGCCTTCTCTTTGCATGAGTCTAAGCCCTGACTCCATATTTGCATGAGTCTAATCCTTGACTCCATACGTGCATGAGGCTAATCCTTGCCTCCTCATTTGCATCATGATAATCCTTGCCTCCCCACTTGCACGAGACTAAACACTGTCCCTCTTTGCACCAATGCTGCTCTATTTTTCTACTAATCACCTACTTGCTTTCGATCGGGCTAAGCTTTGCCCTTCATTTCACAAGACTAAGCCTTGTCTTGTTACATCATATTATTGAATTTCATGGGATGAAATATCGCCAATCTGTCCAAAGGTGTCATAGTCTAAAGGCATCATCCTGATAGCCGGAAGACACCATGCCATGGCCTGAGGATCCCCCAAATTTGCATATCATTATTCAAAGGCGTCATAGTTCAGAGGCATCATTTTCATGGCCCGAGAACATCATTTCATGGCCTGCGAATCCCTCATTAAACAATTCATGGCCCAGGACGTCATGGTCCATGGACGTCATCTTTAACTGTCCGAAGACAACCTTCATGGTCCAAAGGGAATCTGCATCATATTTAAGTTCTTGCAAATATGTTTGTAGCATCTTTTATTTGCAGGTAATCAGCAAACAACCGCTATCCTAGCAGGAGCGATCTCGCTCCATCTCCCTCCAACCATCCCGAACCTTAACCATTCACCGTAGCCGCTTCCGCATCTCACGTCCGTCCTTACAATAATTTCATCGGCATAATGTACAGGTTAGTCCAGAACTATACATGGCCTGATTCCTGTAAAACCAGGGATATGTAGGCAACTCGAAAACCGGAGTTCGGCCTCCGTCTTCTGAAGCATCCCATTCGGTCAAAATTGGCCATCATTTCTTTACCCGAAAACTCTTTCATCCTTTTCGGGTAAAGAGTGGCAGCTGTTGATACCCAATTTTTCCCTATATATTTTAAATATGCATAAAAGCCTTCAAAATAGCATATATATGCATATATAACGATGCACAAGGCTTTCATTATTTTTCCCATAATTTTAAGGGTGTAAATTGATTTATTTTCCCCCTTTTATCCATAAAATCCCAATAATTATTTCCAAAATTGTTGTTTTGATAATTCATTTATTTGATTTCTATACTTATGCCAAAATATGGCTAATGTGATTTTTATGTATTTTTACAATTACATTTAGTATTTTTTAAGCTAAATTGCATATAATTGCAATGTTAGCCCATTTCAAAATATAATTGTATTTTATATGCATAAAATTGCCCTTGTATTTTTAAAATATTAATTATGTATTTTAAAATATTTTGGCATCTTAAATTATTTTCCAGATATTACATATTATTTATTAAAATTTAAATAGGGAAAAACTGGTTAATTAAATAATAGTCAAATTTGGCTTTCAATTGTAGCCAAAATCGGACCAATTCCCAGCCCC
>NW_017694390.1:0-4069 GCF_001879085.1 Nicotiana attenuata | reverse complement strand
GGTCAAACAATCATCAATCCTCGGCAGTCGATACTTGTTCTCTATCGTCACTTTGTTCAATTGCCGGTAATCAACACACATGCGCATCGAACCATCCTTCTTCTTCATAAATGACACCGGCGCACCCCAAGGAGAAACACTAGGCCTGATAAAACCCTTCTCTAGTAAATCCTGCAACTGGTCCTTTAACTCATTTAACTCTGGCGGGGCCATGCGATACGGCGGAATAGAAATGGGCTGCGTGCCCGGAGCCAGATCAATACAGAAGTCAATATCCCTGTCGGGCGGCATACCCGGCAGGTCTGAAGGAAACACCTCGGGGAACTCTCGAACAACAGGAACAGAGTCAATAGAAGGAACCTCTGCCCTGGAGCCACGAACATATGCCAGATAAGCCAAACACCCCTTCTCGGCCATGCGTCGAGCCTTAACACATGAAATAACTCTGCGAGTGGCATGACCTGAGGTCTCTCTCCACTCTAGTCGGGGCAATTAAGCCAAGGTCACGGTCTTGGCGTGACAATCTAAGATGGCATGTTACGGGGACAACCAATCCATCCCCAATATGACGTCGAATTCCACCATATCTAAAAGCAGTAAATCAACACGGGTCTCAAAACCGCCAATAACCACTATACGTGAACAATGGTCGCAATCCACCACAATAAAATCACTCACCGGCGTAGACACATAAACAAGGCACTCAAAGAATCACTGGGCATGACCCGATACGGTGCAAACTAGGACCGAAGCTTCTCTACCACAAGCCAGAACAGTACCTGCACCTCCACCTCTGATACCTTTACCTCCATTTCTCGCATCTCTACCTCCACCTCTAATACCTTTACCTCCACCTCTCGCATCTCTACCTCCACCTCTATTACCTTTACCTCCACCTCTCGCATCTCTACATCCACTTCTAATACCTTTATCTCCACAAAGCCTCCGAAGACGTAGCTGATCTATCACTGGTCTGTGTTGCTGCTTAGCTGAAGAAACGGTATATGACCTCGCCATTCGCGAAAGAACGGAGTAGAAATTCAATCAGCATTTGAGAAACCAATCGCACGACAAGAAAGAACAAATGAGAGGTTTTCCTAACTCAATAGACTCGGGGGAACAAGTACAGACGTCTCCGTACCTACCCCTCCGACTCTACTAAGTTTGTCCGTGAGTTGTGAGACCTATGTAACCTAGTGCTCTGATACCAACTAGTCACGACCCGGATTTCCCACCATCGGGATCGTGATGGCGCCTACTCGTGGTAGCTAGGCAAGCCAACTTATTTACCTTTCATTAATAAATAAATCTGTTAACAATCCATAGCATCAATAAGAAACATGGAATTTAATAATAATAATAGCGGAAGTCTAATTTATAAGTCTGAATCAAAACGCGGAATAGTCAACAATAGCCTCTACCCAAGATTTGGTGTCACATTACTCACGAACCACGAAGAATAAACTAAATACAAAGGTCTGAAAGAAATATAACAGCTGTCTGTCTCAAAAACAATGAGGAACCAGTCAAAAGGAAAACATAAAGAAGAGACGCCGGGCCTGCGGACGCCTGCAAGGCTACCTCAGTCTCGTGAATAGGAAAGTCTGCTCCCGAACTACTGCTGCTGCTGCTCCTCAAAACCTGGACCTGTGCAAAATGCACAGAAGTGTAGCATCAGCACAACTGACCCCATGTGCTGGTAAGTGTCTAGCCTAACCCCGGCGAAGTAGTGACGAGGCTAGACCGGACATCACATAAACCTGTGCAGTTATAAATCTACAGCAGAAATCGAATACCAAGTAATTAACAACATGGGAGGGGAGACATGCTAAGAGGAGATACAATATTAACAACAATCCAGAGTAACAACTAAAACAGCTTAGGTTCCCAATGAACAAGGAATCAATACTCAAATACCAACACATAGCCTCGATAGCTGTTGCGCGCGCGCAACCCGCTATATAATTACTATTGTTGCGGCGTGCAACCCGCTCCACAAATACCACTGTTGCGGCGTGCAACCCGATCCTCAA
Source organism: Nicotiana attenuata (assembly GCF_001879085.1). Taxonomy (NCBI): domain Eukaryota; kingdom Viridiplantae; phylum Streptophyta; class Magnoliopsida; order Solanales; family Solanaceae; genus Nicotiana; species Nicotiana attenuata. Next base: position 2,036 of record NW_017694390.1, on the reverse strand, counting down.
TATCATTGTTGCGGCGTGCAACCTGATCCTCAATATCATTGTTGCGGCGTGCAACCCGATCCTCAATATCATTGCTGCGGCGTGCAACCCGATCCTCAATATCATTTAACAGTCCGACTCCCCAAACAACAGTCACAATTAAGGGGCATAAAAATAAGTAAATATTTGACAAACATCCCGGCAAGGGGAAGAATCCAACAAGTTCAACCAAACGTCCCGACAAGGGAATAATCAACAACGTTTTCTCTTTCTTACTTTTCTTATCTCACGATATCACTGGAGCCCAAGCTCCAAGAAATTTCTTATCTCATATTCCGTCACAAACAACAATATAACGACTTCTCAGTAAGGGAACAAAATATCATCTCAAATATTCTGGCAAGGGGATTACTATAACTACATTAGTTCCAACATCTAACCACCACATTAGTTCCAACATCTAACTACCACAGCTATAACAAACCTATTACCACACTTGACCACCTCAGCTATATCTAACCGACTACCACACCCAACCAACCCATCTATAACTATAGTCATCATATGACACAAGGAAACATTAACCTGAGCGACCCTAGTATCCGTTAAGAATACAATGCAGAGGAATCACAACCCAACAATAGCCCGTCAAGAGGGCAACATAATGATCTCTCCTCTTTCTCGCTTTTACTTCACAATTCTTTTTCACAAGTCGAGCAGATGCTCCAGAGGTTCAATTATCACTTATACTTTCGCAATTCGTTCTACAACTGGAGCCGACGCTCCTCAATGAATCAAGTCATTTCATATACTTTCAATATTCGTATCACAGTTCGAGCCAATGCTCCTAGGAATCAAATTATCATATCACCATTCACATGTTATTCACAATATATGGAAATACTCCAATAAACATGAAATTCTAAATAAGTTCATGATAAATCACATTATAAGGACTCACGGTCATGCTAGACACAATGTATAGATACTCGTCACCATGCCTATACATCGTACTCGATCACATAGCAGTTAGCAACAGGACTCAACTCCTATTCCCTCAAGCTAGGGTTAAACCAAACACTTACCTCAAAGCCTTGAAATCCACTTAATCCTCAACTATTGCTTTACCTCGCGGTTCCACCTCCAATTCGCTCGAATCTAATCACAAATTGCTCAATTACTTTAATAAACATTATATGAATCAATTTGAATGCATAAAAATGAGTTTCCCAAGTTTTTCCCAAAAACTCCAAAATCTCCCCCGGGACCACGTGGTCAAAACTCGAGGTTCGAACCAAAATCTGGTTACCCATTCCCCCACGAGTTCAAATATATAATTTGTTTTGAAATCGGACCTCAAATCGAGGTCCAACTCCCCAATTTATAGAAAACCTAGGTTCTACCCAAAAATCCCAATTTCACCCATGAAAATCTTTGATTTCAAGTGGAAAACATATTTAATGATGTTAAAGATTGAAAGAATTGAGTAAAAATCAACTTACAAGTGATTTGGGATGAAGTTTGCTCTTGAAAATTCGCCTATGGTGTTTGGGTTTTGAAAGAATGGTGAAAAGTAGTGAAAATTCGACTAAGTATAAAATTTGCTGGGCCTCGGATATGGGAAATGCGAAGGTAAGTTCGCATTTGCGAACATCACAGGCTTGGGAATTGCGACCACAGGGATCGCATTTGCGAACTCAGGTCTGGTGGACTAGGTTCGCATTTGCGAACATCCGATCGCATTTGCGATCATGGCCATATCGCATTTGCAAACAGTGGCGTCGCATTTGCGACCAAGCTGAAACCCTTCCATCTCGCATTTGCGATGGGGAACTCGCAAATGCGAGTCTCGCATTTGCGAGGAATCTTTCGCAAATGCGAGAATACCAGACCTGATCTGCAATTTTTTTTTCAAAGTTCAAAAATGCAACTCGACACCTATCCAAAACTCACCCGAGCCCTCGGGGCTCCAAACAAAACATGCATACAACCTCAAAAACATCCTACGGACTTGCTCGTGCGATCAAATCGCCAAAATAACATCAAAATCATTGAAT
>NW_017694389.1:0-4069 GCF_001879085.1 Nicotiana attenuata | reverse complement strand
ACTGTTGCGGCGTGCAACCCGATCCACAATTATCACTGTTGCGGCGTGCAACCTGATCCACAATTATAATACTGTTGCGGCGTGCAACCCGATCCACATATAACACTGTTGCGGCGTGCAACCCGACCCACAATTATCACTGTTGCGGCGTGCAACCCGATCCACATATAACATTGTTGCGGCGTGCAACCCGATCCACATATAACACTGTTGCGGCGTGCAACCCGACCCACAATTATCACTGTTGCGGCGTGCAACCCGATCCACAATTATACTCTCAACCTTGCACAAGCAACAGTCACAAATAACGGGCAAGGGAGTAAACGGGTATTTGGAAAGAAATCCCAACAAGGGTACACAAACAACCAATGACAACCATGCAAGAGTAAATCGTTATTTCTCTTTTTCTCTCATTTTTATATCCTAACTCTCCTTAGCACTCGTGTCAAGCTCTAAGGCATTTCTCATTTCACATGCTCTCACCATTTGTATTTCAGACCGAGCCAATGCTCAACGAAGTTCTACAATCACAATATCATTCCTAATATGATTACCACGTATAGAAGCCATCAATGACATGGAAGGCATAACAATATCCAAACAACTCACATATAAGGACTCACGGTCATACTAGACCCCAATGTATAGGAACTCGTCACCATGCCTATACACCGTACTCGATCATTTAGCAATTAGCAAACAAGACTCGACTCCTATTCCCTCAAGCTAGGGTTAAACCAAACACTTACCTCGAAAGCTCCAAACTCAACTCAAGCCTCTAGTATAGCTTTACCCTTCGAATTCACCTCAAGACCGTTCGAACCTAGTCACAAATTACTCAAATGTATTAACAAATGCTAGTTAAACCAATTTGAAGGCATAAGAATGAATTTTCCAAAATTTTTGCCCAAAAATTCCCAAAACACCCCCGGGCCCACGTGGTCAAAACCCGAGGTTCGAACCAAAACCCGACTACCCATTCCCCCATGAACTCAGATATATAAGTTATTTTGGAATCGGACCTCAAATTGAGGTCCAAAACCCCCAAATTTTGAAAACCCTAGTTCTATCCTAAATTCCCAAATTCCCCCATTAAAATCTTTGTTTTGAAGTTGAAATTATGTTTAAAGATGTTAAGAAGCAAAGAAAATAAGTTAGAAATCACTTACCAATCGTTTTGAAGGAGAAGAATCGTTTGGAAAATCGCCTCTTATGTTTTGGGTTTTGAAAAAAGTGCAAAATGACAGAAAATCTCAGATTTATATACTTTGCTGAAGGAGTGGCGCGGACCGCGCAAAAATGCCCCGCGGCCGCGCCGAGGAAGGGAGGGAAAAACAGCTCTCTGAACCTACCCAGCGCGGACCGCACGATTTTGGTGCGCGGCCGCGCTGGCGTCTTGCACCTGGGGCCTTCTCTGAATCTCCCAGCGCGGACTGCACGAACTAGGTGCGCGGCCGCGCTGGTCGAACCAAGGCTGAGGACCCCTCTGAATCTGGCCACGCGGACCGCGCGGACTGCACCGCGGCCGCGTGGCTTCCAGCGCGGACCGCGCGGAAACGACCGCGGCCGCGCTGGGGCCTGCAACACTGCAACATCTGATACTTTAAGACTAAGGCCCCCCCGGGACCTACTCAAAACACACCCGAGCCCTCGGGGCTCCAACCCAAGCATACACACTAACTCAATAACATCCTACGAACTCATCCGTGCGATCCGATCGCCAAAACAACATCGTAATCGTCAAATTAGGCCTCAAGACCCATGATTTCCTTCCAATTTTCATAAGACATCAAGTTTAGAGTTTTTTTTAGTCCAAAACACGTCATACAACGTCCAAATCTAACCAAACTTTAAGCAATTGTTTAAATCATATTTAAGACTTGTGCCGGGCGTCGGAATCAAAATACGAGCCCAACAGCACAGTCTTCTAAACAAATAACACTTTCAAATTCTTTAATTATTTTCAAAAATAATTTCGCACAATAATTCATTTCTCGGACTCGGAACCTCGGAATTTGATTCCGGGCATACCCCCAAGTCTCATATTTTCCTACGGACCCTCCGGGACTGTCGAATCACGAGTCCGGGTCCGTTTGCCCAAAACGTTGACCGAAGTCAAACTCAATCAATTAAATACCAAGATTTAACAATTTTTCCTCACAAATTTCATATTTAAACTTTTTCGGCCGCGCGCCCGGACTGCGCAGACAGCTCGAGGCAACCCCAAATGAGGTTTCCAGGGCCTCAGAAGTACAGAGGGAGTAGGAATACAGGTGATGACCCTTTGGGTCGTCACATTCTCCACCTCTAAAACAACTGTTCGTCCTCGAACGGACAGAAGAAAGGAGTACCTGAGTCGGGGAAAAGATGGGGATAACGGCTCCGCATATCGGACTCGGACTCCCAGGTCGATGCCTCAGGAGGCTGACCTCTCCACTGAACACGAACAGAAGGAAAACTCTTGGATCTCAACTGACGAATCTGCCGGTCCAGAATAGCTACTGGCTCCTCCTCATAGGACAAGTCCCTGTCCAACTGGACAGAACTGAAATCTAACACGTGGGCAGGATCGCCGTGATACCTCCGAAGCATGGATACATGGAAAACTGGATGCACGGCTGATAAGCTGGGCGGCAACGCAAGTCTATAAGCCACCTCTCCCACTCGATCAAGAATCTCAAACGGGCCAATGTACCTAGGGCTAAGCTTGCCCTTCTTCCCAAATCTCATCACGCCCTTCATAGGCGACACTCGGAGCAATACCCGCTCACCAACCATGAAAGCTACATCTCGAACCTTACGGTCTGCATAACTCTTTTGCCTAGACTGAGCTGAACGAAGCCTCTCCTCAATGATCTTGACCTTGTCCAAGGCCTCCTGAACCAAATCCGTACCTATCAACCGAGCCTCTCCCGACTCAAACCATCCAACCGGAGACCGACATCGCCTACCATATAAAGCCTCATAAGGAGCCATCTGGATGCTCGACTGGTAGCTGTTGTTGTAAGCAAACTCCGCCAAAGGCAAGAACTGATCCCACGAACCTCCAAAATCAATAACACAGGCTCGGAGCATATCCTCCAAAATCTGAATAGTCCGCTCGGACTGACCGTCCGTCTGGGGATGAAATGCTGTGCTCAAGTCTACCCTTGTGCCCAACTCTCGCTGAACTGCTCTCCAGAAGCATGAGGTAAACTGCGTACCCCGACCCGAAATGATAGACACGGGCACGCCACGAAGGCGAACAATCTCCCAAATATAGATCTCAGCTAACCTCTCAGAAGAATAGGAGACTGCCACCGGAATGAAATGCGCTGACTTGGTCAGCCTATCAACAATAGCCCATATCGCATCAAATTTCTTCCGTGTCAACGGAAGTCCAGTAACAAAGTCGATAGTAATCCGCTCCCATTTCCACTCGGGAAGCTCAATCCTCTGATGTAAACCACCAGGTCTCTGATGCTCGTACTTAACCTGCTGACAATTCAAACAACGAGCCACATATGCTACGATATCCATCTTCATCCTACGCCACCAATAATGCTACCGCAAGTCCTGGTACATCTTCGCGGCGCCCGGGTGAATAGAGTACCTGGAGCTATGGGCCTCCGCTAAGATCAACTCTCGAAGCCCATCCACATTGGGCACACAAACTTGTCCCTACATTCTCAAAACTCCACCCGCATATAAGGTAACCTGCGTGGCACCTCCTCGCTGCACCGTGTCTCTCAGGACACATAAATGGGGATCATCAAACTGCCGATCACGGATACGCTCCAATAATGAAGAACGAGCAACCGTGCAAGCTAACACTCTGCTGGGCTCAGAAATATCCAACCTCACAAATCGATTGGCCAAGGCCTGAATATCCAAAGCAAGCGGCCTCTGGCTGGCCGGAACATAAGCAAGACTACCCATGCTGGCGGACTTCCTACTCAAAGCATCGGCCACCACATTGGCCTTCCCCAGGTGATATAAGATAGTGATATCATAATCCTTCAACAACTCCAACCACCTCCTCTGCCTCAAACTTCAACTCTTTCTGCTTGAACAAATATTGAAGACTCTT
>NW_017694388.1:0-4069 GCF_001879085.1 Nicotiana attenuata | reverse complement strand
AGGGCGTAAACTAGTACAGAGAAGATAAAGGGACGTACCTCGGTCTGCGCACGCGGCAGATATACCTCGAAGTCTCTACAAAAGCGCCTCGCCTCAAGGGTGATAAGACTGAGTGAGAGTACCTGGATCTGCACATGAAAAACATGTGCAGAAAGGGCATGAGTACACCACAGCGGTACTCAGTAAGTGCCAAGCCTAACGTCGGTCGGGTAGTGACGAGCAAAGTCAGGGCCCTACTGAGGTTAAATGAAATACAAGGTATAACAATATAGAATAAGACAGTATAGTTAAGTGCAACAATAAGAAGTAACACATGATAGAAAGAACAACAACAACTATAACAGAGATAACAACGGGGATCTCCCAGGATACCGTCCTGTAGACCCAAATATAAATATCCAGTGGATCTCCCGGGATACCGTCCCGTAGTCCAACTCATAGTGCGCGGGGATCTATTGGAATCCCGATCCGTAGTCCCAAATATAAACACTGAGTACTGGGGGAATCTAATGGGTGTAGTCCCGTAGTTCCAATGTAAAGGTGCAGGGGGATCTCCCGGAATACAAATCCGTGGTCCCAAAGTAATCATACGGAGGGATCTCTCGGGATACCGCCCTGTAGTCCCAAAGTAAATACACAGCAGCAACACGAAGAATACTCAATTCAATCAAATTTCACACCAAGGTAAAACAGGTATTTCTAACCTAGCATGCTACACATAATCCAATTAAGGCAGTTGAGCAAATAAGCAATTAAATCAATTAGACATGCCTCCCTAAGCTAACAGCAGACTTAAATTGCAAGTAGTATAAATAGGAAAGGAAACACAATTTTTTTAGTTACTTAATGAAAACCAAATTTTCAACAATTAGCACAAGTACGTACTCGCCACCTCACGTACAAGGCATTTCAAATATCAATAATACCAAATCCTAAGGGGAGTTTCCCCACACAAGGTTAGGCAAGCCACTTACCTCGAACCGGCTAAAAAATCAACCCGAAACCACGTTCTTGCCACGAGTGCTCGACTCCAAATGGCCCAAATCTATTCAATTCAATTGCATAATGTAAATATAACTTCAAGTAACTGATTCCTCAAATAAATTCTAAGCTAATACGCGAAATTAGGTAAAATGACCAAAATGCCCTCCGAGCCCACGTCTCGAAATCGGGTAAAATTTACATTTTCAGAATCCTCATACTCTCACGAGTCTAACCATATCAAAATTATCCAAATCCAATGTCAAATTCCCAATCAAAACTCGAAATTTAGGTCTAAGAACTTTCTCCAATTTTCATCCCAAATCCGAAATTAAATGACAAAACTAAGATTAGATTAGAGGAATACAACTAGAAAGGGATTAGGAATCATTACCTACTGATTTCCTCTTCAAAAATCTCCCAAAATCGCCCTCTCCCGAGCTCCAAATCAATTTTTCTAACTTTTGAAACTAAACCCTCGTTCTACCCTTTTCTGGCCAGTGAAACCGCATCTGCGGCTCTGGGACCGCACCTGCGAAGACCTGGTCGCATCTGCGACATCTAATAAACCGGGGCTTTCCGCACCTGCGACTGCCTTTCCGAAGATGCGGTGCCGCTTCTGCGGTGCGCTTGACCGCATCTGCGGTCAACTTCCTTTTCGCATCAATCCGCATCTGCGGTACTTCAACCGCTTCTACGGGCTCGCACCTGCTGTCCCCAAGCCGCAGGTGCGGTTGTGACAGCAGACTAGCAGCTTCAGTTGTAAACTCTCAACTCCAAACTTCCCGTTAACCATCCAAAATCATCCCGAGGCCCCTGGACCTCAACCAAAAGCAAGAACAAGTCATATACCACTATCTAAACTTATACCAATCTTCAAGACACCTCAAACAACATCGAAACACCAAATCATCATCGAATTCAAGCCTAAGAATTCCAAAAACTTCCAAATTACGCTTTCGATCAAAATGTCTATCAAACCTCGTCCGAATGACCTGAAATTTTGAAAGCACATCACATTCAACACTACGGAGCTACTCCAACTTCCGAAATTCCATTCCGACCCCGATATCAAAATCTCACTATCGAATCGGAAACTTCAAAAATTCAACTTTCGGCATTTCAAGCCTAATTGAGCTACGAACCTCCAAAACACAATCCGAACACGCTCCTAAACCCGAAATCACCCAACAGAGCTAACACAGCCAATAGAATTCCATTCCGAGGCCGTCTTCACACTGTTCCGACTACGGTCCAAATTCTAAAACTTAAACTCTCATTTAGGGACTAAGTGTCCCAAAACTCTCCGAAATTCCAAATAAATATTTCCGACAACTCATAATAGCAGAAACAAACACGAGGAATGCATTTAATACGGGATCAGGGCGTAAATTCTAAAAACGACCGGCTGGGTCGTTACGTCCTCCCACACTTAAACATTCGTTCGTCCTCGAACGAGCATAGAGACATACCTGAAGTAGTGAAAAGATGAGCGCAACGGCTACACATATCCTGCTCGATCTCCTAAGTCGCCTCCTCAACCGGCTGATCCCGCCACTGAACCTTCACTGATGCAATGTTCTTTGACCTCAGCTTTCGAATCTGCCTGTCCAGTATCGCCACTGGCTCCTCAACATAAGATAGATCCTTGTCCAACTGGACTGAACTGAAATCCAACACGTGCGACGGATCACCGTGATACCTCCGGAGCATCGAAACATAAAATACTGGATGAACTCCTGCCAAGATGGAAGGTAAGGCAAGCTCATAAGCAACCTCCCCAACACGCCTCAATATCTCAAAAGGGCCAATAAACCTCGGACTCAGCTTCCCTTTCTTCCCAAATTGAAAGGCGAAACCCGGAGCAGGACCCGCTCTCCAACCATGTAGGAAACATCACGAACCTTCCGGTCCGCATAACTCTTCTGTCTGGATTGGGCTGTACGGAGTCTATCCTGAATCATCTTAACCTTCCCCAAAGCATCCTTAACCAAGTATGTGCCCAATAATCTAGCCTCACCCGACTCGAACCAACCCACCGGGGATCTACACCGCCTACCATATTAAGCCTCATACGGTGCCTTCTGAATGCTGGACTGATAACTGTTGTTGTAAGCAAACTCCGCCAGTGGCAAGAACTGATCCCAAGACCCTCCAAACTCAATCACACGCACAGAACATGTCCTCAAGAATCTGGATAGTGCGCTCGGATTGTCTGTCCGTCTGAGGGTGAAATGTTGTACTCAACTCCACCCGAGTACCTAACTCATGTTGTACGGCCCTCCGGAACCGCGATGTGAACTGAGTACCTCTATCTGAAATAATAGAAACTGGAATACCATGCAGTCGGACAATCTCCCAGATATAAATCTCCGCCAACCGCTCCGAAGAATAGGTGGTACACATAGGAATGAAGTGCGCAGACTTGGTCAGCCGATCCACAATAACCCAAATGGCATCGAACTTCCTCAAAGTCCGTGGGAGCCCAGTTACGACGTCCATGGTGATCCGCTCCCACTTCCACTCCGTAATCTCTATCTGCTGAAGCAATCCACCCAGTCTCTGGTGCTCATACTTCACCTGCTGACAATTAAGGCGCCGAGCTACAAACCCAACTATATCTTTCTTCATCCGCCTCCACCAATAATGCTGTCTCAAATCTTGGTACATCTTCGCGGCACCCGGATGAATTGAATACCGCGAACTATGGGCCTCCCCTAAAATCAACTCTCGAAGCCCATCAACATTGGGTACACAAATTCGACCCTGCATCCTCAATACCCCGTCATAACTAATGGTAACATCTCTGGCATCACCTCGCAGAACCTTGTCCTTGAGGACGAGCAAATGAGGGTCATCAAACCGACTCTCCCGGATACGATCAAACAAGGAAGACCGAGAAACCACGCAAGCAAGGACCCGACTGGGCTCTGAAAGATCCAATCTCACAAACTGGCTGGCTAAGGCCTGAACATCCATCGCCATGGGCCTCTCCGCTGCTGGTAAATAAGCCAAACTCCCCAAACTCCCTGCCCGGCGGCTCAAAGCATCGGCCACCATATTGGCCTTGCCTGGGTGATACAAAATA
>NW_017694387.1:0-4070 GCF_001879085.1 Nicotiana attenuata | reverse complement strand
GTGTTTTCGGAGGTGTTCGGGGTGGTTTTGAACTTAGTGAAATTGCACGAAAATCTGCAGCAGGTGCACAGTAAATTCCTTCATCGCGTTCGCGATATCACCTTCGCGTTCGCGAAGCTTCAGATTCCTCCCTCCTTCGCGTTCGCATCCCTTCATCGCGATCGCGTAGAGTTATCGAGTTCTGAGGGCCTAGCCCTCCTTCCTTCTTCGCGTTCGCGATGGCTGGACTGCGTTCGCGTAGGTCTCCAGCCCCTTACCATCGCGTTCGCGCACAGGACAACGCGTTCGCGCACAGGCCAACGCGTTCGCGTAGGCCAAACTCCTTGGAACCCAGTATTTCCTTCTTCGCGTTCGCACCCCTACCCCCGCGAACGCGATGCTTGTCTGACCCTGCTCATCGCGAACGCGACCCCCATGTCGCGAACGCGTAGAGTATTTTCACCCAACGATTTTTAAGTCATAAAAATAGAACAGTGACGGGTTTCATTCAAAAAAATTCACGAACCCTTCTTCTCCAAAGCTTCTAGGCGATTGTTAGAGCATTTCTTCACCAAAGCTTCTTGGGTAAGTATTGTTTAACTTGTCTCCTTCATTTTCCATCATCATTTATCAAATTCCTAAGCTCAAATCATGTAATCTAGGGTTGAAATTGGGGAAAATGGGTAGAGTTAGGGCTTTTCAAATTTTCTTGATTTAGACCTCGTTTTGGGATTGAATTTGAAAACAAATTATATATTCGGGCTCGTGGGTGAATGGGGGATTTGATTTTGGTCCGAACCTCGTGTTTTGACCAAGCGGGCCCGGGGTCGATTTTTGTAATTTTGGAAAGAAAGCTTGGGAATCTATATTTAGGCATTGGGGTTGAGTTGTTTAGCTTATATTGATATTATTAAATCGTTATTGTATAGATTTGATTGAGTTGGAGCCGAATTCGAAAGGGAAAGCGGTCGTTGTGGATTGATTTGGCCGGGGAAGTTGAGGTAAGTGTTTGGTTTAACCCTAGCTTGAGGGAATAGGAGTTGAGTCTTGTTTGCTATTTGCTAATTGATCGAGTACGATGTATAGGCATGGTGACGAGTATCTATACATTGGTGTCTAGCATGACCGTGAGTCCTTAAAGGGTGATTATCATGATTTTGTTGTGAATTCCATGTTAATTGAGGACTTCTATATATTGTGAAGAACATGCGAAAAAACATTATGATCATTTGATTTTCGTGGTGTATTGGCTTGGTTGTGATACAAATTGAAAAGGTATCTGAGATTATAAGATTCTCGGGAGCATTGGCTCAAGTGATAAAGTGAGATGTGAAGTAAGAAACGAAAGAAAGCTAATGAGTTATTGGTTATTCCCTTGCCGGGATGTTTTGCTGTTTGGTAGACTTTTCTCCCTTGCCGGGATATTTAAATTGTTGTTATTGTTCCCTTGCCGGGATTCCTATTTTGTTTGTCTATTCCCTCGCCCCATTGTTTGTGATTGTTGTTTGGGTGAGGACGAGTGATAAAGCACGAAGGGTAATGCCGTGCACGATTGTGATATGAATACTAATGCACGAAGGAACATTCCGTGCCATGATATGATTACTAATGCACGAAGGAACATTCCGTGCCATGATATGATTACTAATGCACGAAGGAACATTCCGTGCCATGATATGAGTGTTTATGCACGAAGGGTCATTCCGTGCCATCATTTTGTAAGGTAAAGCACGAAGGGTGATGCCGTGGACTCTATATGATTGTTTTGGTGAGAACGAGAGTAAAAGCACGAAGGGTGGTGCCGTGTAACTGTTGATTTCCTACTCTCGTTGCTATTGTAGTTGTACTATTTCATTCCTTAATTATTGATTTTATACCTGAACTGTTACAGCCCCAACAACATGCTCCCCCTCCCCCTTGACTGGTTAATTTCTGTATACCTTTATATTGCATACATATATATTGAACTGCACAGGTTTGTTTGGTAGTCCGGTCTAGCCTCGTCACTACTTCGCCGGGGTTAGGCCAGGCACTTACCAGCACATGGGGTCGGTTGTTGTCACGACCCAAACCCCGGTCGTGATGGCGCCCAACACATTGCTAGGCAAGCCCGACCATTTACACAACCTTAGCCAATAAATCTAGATAGATGAATAAATATTCACTATTAAAAATACCAATTTAGTGCGGTATTTCTGAAATAATTTCTAACATTCGAAAACCCCAAAATGAAAACAGAATACTGATCAACCCACAGAATCTGGTGTCACGAACATGAGCCTCTAAAACAGATTATCCACCTATTACAAGTCCGACTAGGAAAAAAATTTCGAATAAAAAAATAAAGATAGATGGGAGAGATCAGGGCTGCGAACGCCATGCAACTACCTCGATACTCCCGGATAATGCTGCTCAGCTAACACGAGTCCTCACTCACCCTGTGGTGTACCTGAATCTGCACACAAGGTGCAGGGAGTATTGTGAGTACTTCCAACTCAGAAAGTAATAAATATAAATAAAGTCTGAGGATAAGAAATCCTAAATAATCACAAAGTAAAACTATAAATACAACAACGTGGACCAATAGCATAATACAGTAAACATTAAAAACAGTTATAATAAAGTCACACCAGAATGAGAATAAATAACAATTAAATATGCAATGCAACACATAAACCGGTACCTCCAGTACCCCGCTGCGGCTGTGCAGCCCGCTCCATTTATTTAACGTAGACGGCGCTCACTGGGGTGTGCAGACTCCGGGAGGGGCCCCTTACGGCCCAAGCGCAAAAATAAGCCATCTCGTGGCATCAAACTGGCCCTTGGCCTCATATCAATATCATTATAATACTGCTGCGGCGTGCAGCCCGATCCCATACTCAGTCCAAAAATCACACAATAGTATAAAAATATTCAGCCCCAACTTCATTTAAAAATATTAACTTAATTTCTAATTTAAGAAAAAGGCTGAGATTTCAAACACAGTATTAAATACCAGGACTGAGTTTAATATTTATAAATATGGTAAGAAACCATTAAAATAATCCCTGAAGGATTCAAGTAGTTGGCACGAAGCCCAATTATGACAATTAATCCATTTTTATAAGGATATTACAAATCTAAAATCAAATAGGTACCAATTTTATTAAGCGGGACGGACCAAGTCACAGTCCCTGACGGTGCTCTACCCACGCCCGTTATCCGGCGTGCAAGTCACCTCACATAGCACTACGATGTGCAAATTCGGGGTTTCAAACCCTCAACACAACATTTACATTTATTACTAATCTCAAGCCGGCCAAAGTCCAAGCTTGCTATGCCCTTGCCTTTCGAATTCACCTCTTCGCGCGTCGAATCTGACCAAAACCACAACGAATACGTCACAATATGCTAAGGGAATATAACCCAATCGAAAAGACTCGAAAAACATCGAAAATCACGAAGTTGGCAAAATTCGAGCCCCGGGCCCACTTCTCGAAAAATTATAAAATTTATATCACCGGATTCCTTATCTCGCCACGAGTCCATGCATATAAAGAACACCAAAATCAGAGTCCAAATGACCCCTCAAATTCCCATTTTTGTTCTCTTAGGTTTCAAGCCCTAAACCACCATTTTTGACCCTAATTCCTTGAGTTTTCAGTGAAATTTCATCTATTTGCATGATAAAATTGTGTTCTAAGTCCAAGAATGCTTACCTGATCGAAGTCCTTGAATTTCCTCTTCAAAATCGCTCAAGAACACCCCAAGTCCGAAGTCAAAATATGTGTTCTGTAAATATTTCGCGAAGGGAATTAAAACCCTTTCTGACCAGTTATTTCCGCATCTGCGGCTACATAGCCGCATCTGCGACTTCCACTTTTGCGATGGGGAGCCGCTTCTGCGGACAAGACCGCTTCTGCGGTTACTTGACCGCTTTTGCGATCTCGCATCTGCGATTCCTTTTAAGCAGGTGCGGTTTCCTTTAGCCTTCTAAAATTCCGCATCTGCGGTACTACTGTCGCATCTGCGACTCCGCAGATGCGGTCAGCCTCTCCGCACCTGCGATGCCTGTCGCTTCTGCGGTTCTTGCTCGCTTCTGCGGTACCGCT
>NW_017694386.1:0-4072 GCF_001879085.1 Nicotiana attenuata | reverse complement strand
AGGACACGGCCATGCTCCTCAGCCGTATGCGGTCATGAATACTCAACCTTTCATCCGGCCTCAGTAGCAAGCTAATAGGAACCAAGCTCCATTTCAAAGAAACTAGCCTCCTCGCCAAAACCACTACAACCCCCGTCCTCCACAAAACAACTTCCCTCCCCGTGAGCCACCCAAGAGGCAAACTTTTACACCAATCGGTGAATCCTACTCCAGCCTGTTTCCAAAGCTTGTCCAAATGGGTCTGCTACAACCAGTACCTCCAAACAGGCAAAACCCAGAATCACCCTCCTATCAACGGGGCGCCCGATGCGCTTATCACTCAGGAGCTGAGGGGCATGATACAGAAAACTGTTGGACTTTGAAAAGAGCCGTGGAGGATTTGATAGAACAGAGGAAGATAGTGTTAAGGGACGAGGATATCCCCAATGTGACCAACAAACCACTGCCAGCCCACAACAATGGGCCGGTAATCAGAATGATTTGTGAAGATAAGGAATTCGACCCGGCATTAAAGGCCATAATTGCCATTGCTGATGTGGAGAGAAAGCCAAAAACTTCCCCTAAGCAAGATGAAGGGGAGAAAAAGAACAAAGTCGCTCACTCAAAATCAGAGAAGAAAATTGAAGCAGGGACTGGGGCAGCACCCGCCAAAGATGTTGTTCTCTATCTCCCTCGGGGTCGCAAGGAAAAGCAGATGACATTGAGTCCCCCCAGGAGATTTGAACTGAACAAGGCGGCCCAAATGTACGTGCCCAAGGGAGCTTATGTGGTGCGGGGGCCAATTAATCCACCAAGGCTGAGTGAGCCCGTGGTTATTGGCCGCGCGCCACAGAGGCCCATGACAGATCCTTCCACGGTGCCTTGGAATTACTATAAAACAGTGGTGACATATAAGGGCAAGGAAATCTCAGGAGAGGTTCAAGAAAATTACCCTGTGGAAAAGTACTCCAATTTGGAAGAAGTGAACAACGCCACCAAGAAGCGCTTCCCAGCTAAAAACCCGTGAGTGCTGAAGAGGCGGAAGCTTTCTTTCAAAAAATGAAGATGGCGGATTATGAAGTGGTTGACCAGCTTCGAAAGTTTACTGAACAAGTCTCCTTGCTATCTTTGTTGATGAAATCCCCCGAACACCAGAAGGTACTAATCAAGACCCTCAATAAGGCATACGTGTCAGCTGAGACTTCTGTGGAGCAATTAGAAAGAATGGCGGAAAGATTTTTCGCTATCAACCAGATTTCATTCAGCAAAAATGATTGCCTCCGGAAGGGGGCCGCACATAACAAAGCCCTGCACCTAACAGTCAAATGCGAAGGGTACTACGTGAAGAGGGTTATGGTGGACGGAGGTTCTGGGGTAGACATCTGCCCACTCTCGACACTACAGCGCATGGAAATTAGGACTGAAAGGATTCCTCCCAAAAATTTCTATGTACGAGCCTTCGATGGTATCAAAAGGGACACGATTGGAGAGATCGATCTAACTCTGACCATTGGCCCAATGGACTTTGAGGTGACTTTCCAAGTTCTAGACATGGACACATCCTATAACTTTCTCTTGGGGAGACCATGGATCCACGCAGCAAGGGCTGTACCCTCCACTCTTCATCAAATGGTAAAATTCGAGCATGAGGATCAAGAGATCGTGGTCCACGGGGAGGATGAACAATCAATTTATCGGGACCCATTAGTCCCATGTCTTGAAGCAAGGAAGGGGAGTGAGCACATAGTTTATCAGGCCTTTGAAATTGTGGTTGCAGACCAGTACGAAGAAGGAAACCCTTGCCCCCAACCCTTCCTTTCCAATGCATCAATCATGGTGGCCAAAGAAATGATCCGATATGGCTTCAAACCAGGGAAGGGACTTGGAAAATCCCTGCAAGGAATAGCTGAACCGGTTACCCTACCTACCACTGAGAAGTTCTTCGGGATAGGTTTCCACCCTACCCCAGATGATATAAAGTGGGCAGACGAGAGAAAGAATGATGGATGGGTTCTACCTCAGTCACTGCCACATTTGTAAGAGACCTTTGTCAAGCCAAAATACAATGAAGAAGAGGAGGATGAGGCCTTGACGGCCGAAGAGATTGAAGAGATATGTGGGGCAATGAGAAAGATACTATATGAAACCCACATGGTACAGCCAGGAGAGGGCTCAAGCACCGCTGAGGTGCTGTATATGGGACCAAATGCCAAGCTGCAGAATTGGAAGGCTACGCCATTCCCAATCAGGCGGGAGTCCCGGTAGACCTGTCCTGCCACTTTTTCTACATCGCGAGTTATTCCAGGGTGTAACTCGGATGTTTTCTTTAGTTTCTTGTCTTTTAATTTCCAAAATGTAAACCCTGTTATCTTCAAATTCCAAGAAATGAAATCAATATTTCATCGTTTATCTTTCTTTATTCTTTCTGATTTTGCTATTTTTCTCTTTTATTTCTCTCAGTTCTAATAATGCGGCTTTAAATAATATGACATGCTTGCGGACTTCATGCCCAGATCCAAACACGCTGTCTAACTGTAAAATAATGAACCAAGAACCGGAATATGATGAAGAAGAGGCTTTTAGGGAAATAAATCGAGAATTGGAACAATTTGAGAATAAACCTAAAGCCAATGGTGCCATCGAAGCAGCAAACAAGAACATCAAGAAGATTTTGAGAAAAATGATTCAGAGCTCCAGGCAATGGCATGCAAAGTTGCCTTTTGCATTATTGGGATATCGCACTACGGTGCGCACATCGGTTGGAGCAACCCCAAACCATTTGGTCTATGGCACTGAAGCCGTAATACCTGCGGATGTTGAAATCCCCTCTTTCCGGATCGTTGTTGAAGCTGAAATTGAAGACAGTGAGTGGGTCAAGACCCATCTGGAACAGTTGACACTGATTTATGAAAAGCGGATGGCTGCGGTCTGCCACGGGCAGTTGTACCAACAAAGAATGGCCCATGCTTATAACAAGAAAGTGCGCCCCAGGAATTTTGAAGTGGGACAACTTGTGTTAAGGCGCATTCTTCCTCATCACCAGGAAGAAAAAGGAAAGTTTGCTCCTAACTGGAAGGGCCCATACATCATTAGAAAGATATTGCCGAGAGGAGCATTGTATTTGGGCGACATCGAAGGAAATGATCCCGAAGCAGCTGTGAATGCGGATGCAGTAAAAAGGTACTATGTCTAGGCTTTCTGCAGCAATGACTTTGTTCAATTGGGATGACGAAGGCTTTCATTCTTACTATCCAAACACTATCAATCTTTCGCAAACCCTTTGAGCCGGTTACTTTTCCTTGATTACCCTCTTTGGAACCCGAAAGTACTATTAAAAAAAAAGATGAAAAATGAAAAATAAAATGAAAAAATGATTGAAAAAATGATGAAAAAAAAGAGAAGAAAGAAAAAGAAAACAAAACAAAATAGAAAAACAACAACAAAAACAACAAAAAACAAAATGATTCCCTGAACTACGTCTGACTTGATTTCGAAAGGATACGTAGGCAGCCTCTCTCTGGGGTTCAGTCACTCCAAAACAAAAATTCCAATTCCCCCCAAAAAGTGAAACTGGGGCAGATGATATAATGGCTCGGCAATGAGCCCACCAGAACGGTTCCAAAGTTGTAAATCCATCCAGATTCTTTTTACCCAAACCTTGTCCAAGTCCTTCTGATCAATTGGCAAAGGCGTTGGAATCGGAAAACACCATATGTTGGAATCTGATGCAATCAAATTAAGAGAAATAAAATGAGAGAGTCTTGTCGGTGAAAACCTACGGGCACCATAAGGCGACGATGAGCAGAGAAATTGAAAACGAGAGAGTCCGTTTAGTGAAAACTTGTAAAGAGCACTATCGGGCAACGGTGAGAAGAGAAATAAGAGAGGTCGATTGGCGAAAATTCGCAAAGGGCGCCGTCGACCGAAGAGAAGACATCTCCCACCACTGAAAGAGTCCTGGCAAGATTCCCTAGTTTTGAAATACGGGTCAATGAGTTTATGAGAAGTTGGGAAAGTTTGTGCGGGTCGGGCATCCAGTCGAAGAAGCATGTCATGTCTATTTGAAGCCTGCATGCACCCCAGATAAGTCTTT
>NW_017694385.1:0-4072 GCF_001879085.1 Nicotiana attenuata | reverse complement strand
ATTTTTAAAGGTTTAAATTGATTTATTTTCTCCCTTTTTATCCATAAAATCCCAATAATTATTTCCAAAATTATTATTTTGATAATTCATCTATTGGATTTTTATATTTATTCCAAAATATGGCTAAGATTTTTTTTACATATTTTTACAATTTTATTTAGTATTTTTAAAGCTAAATTGCATTAAATTGCAATATTAGCCATTTCTAAAATTGTGTTATATATTCATAAAATTGAGTCTTGTATTTTTATATTGTTAATTATGTATTATAAATCATTTTAGTATTTTGAATTTATTTTCAGAAAAACTATTTGCATTTTTTTATAAATTAAAAGGGAAAAAATGGCTATTTAACTTATAGCCAAAATTTGAATATGGATTCTTGTTTTAGAATCTTAGACGACAAGAGTTGACCGGGATTTGACTTTGTATAAACAACACCGGAATGGGGTTTTGATGGTTCCAATAGCTTTGTATGGTGATTTTGAACTTAGGCGTGCGTCCAGATTTGGATTTGGAGGTCCATAGGGTAATTTGAAGCGTTTCGGCAAAATTTGAAAGTTGAAGTTTTAGAAGGTTGGGAGGTTTGACTGAGAGTTGACTTTGATGATATCAGGGTCGTAATGTGATTCCGTTGGATAAGCTCCGTTATTTCGTTCCGGACTTGCACGCAAGATTCAACGTCATTCCGGGTTGATTTGGTATGTCTCGGCGCGAGTTTTAGAAGATAAAGGCCTTGGAAGTTCATAAGTTTGATTTGTGGTATGATTTGTAGTTTCGATGTTGTTTGATATGATTTGAGATCTCAATCAAGTCCGGGTTAGGTTATGGAACTTGTTGGCATGTTTCAACGGGGTCCCAAGGGCCTCGGGCGTTTCGGATGGGCTACTGGTGATTTCTCCATGTTGTTGGAATATTGTTTTGCTAGTATCTGGTTTCCTTAATCGCGTTCGCGTCAATTCCTCTGCGTTCGTGTAGTGTAATTTTGGAGGAAGGAATAATTATTCTTCTCGTTTGCATGCGACTGCACGCGATCGCGTAGGTGTGCATCCCCCTTCAACACGTACGCATTTACCAAGCCGTGTTCGCGTAGCATAGCTCAGCAGCTGGTCCCTTTCGCGATCACATTCTCTCTTTCGCGATCGCATAGTACGTTTCTTGGGTCATCAGTGCTTTCCTTATCTGTGATCGCATGTACCTGTCCGCGATCACGTAGTACAAATTCTAGCAATGGACCTTTAAGCGATCGCAATTCTTCTTTCGCGATCGCGATGTGCAAATACTTGGGCAGCAGAATATATTTTCAAAAATCGAGTGTTTGGCCATTTTTATCATATCTTGACTTGTAGAGCTCGGTTTTGAGCGATTCCTCATGGGTTTTCAAGCAAATCAGTGGGGTAAGTGTTCTTCACCCGAAATTCGTTATATTCCATGATTCTCTCTTTATTTTTATCTTATAATTAGTGTTTTGAGTTGAGGAAAAATGGGAATTTTTGAAGAAACCTTTCAAAATGTAAAATGATGATTTGAGGGACAAATTGGTATCAGAATTTGATAATTTTGATATGGTTGGAAACTCGTATAAAAATGGGTGTTCGGGTTTCGTGAAATTTGTCGGGTTTCGAGGTACGAGCCTGGGGTTGACTTTTCAATTTTTGTTAATGATCGAGACTTTATTATCCGAAATCATTTCTTATGAGTTTTATTTATGATTTGAAGTTATTTTGGCTAGATTTGGGCGTCCAGAGGTTATTTCACTCGAGAAGTTCATTTTAGAGTAACGATCTATCCTCTTTGAGGTAAGTATCTTGTCTAACTTTGTGTGGGGAAACTATCCCTTAGGATTTGAGTCTTTGGTGCTAATTGTGTCATGTGAAGCCTGGGTACGCGAGGTGACGAGTACGTGATCGGGCTTATTTGTGGAAATTTGGACGTTTAGGGCTCTTAGTGTTTACCGTGAAAATGATAATTACAATTAAATTTGATTATGGGACTCTAAAAATACGTGATCTATTATTATGCCGGTTGTTATGCAATTGATGCTATGTATGTGAGACTTAGAAATGAAATAAGACTTAAGGATCGGGTGATGGTCATCATCGGTAGGTTAACAATCGGGCCTCGAGCTTGTCGATTCCGGGGCTCAACTGTGAGCTATCGAAGGTATTCGAAGTATGACTAAGAGTTATAATAAAATCAAAGAAGGCTCTTTATGGCCAATGATAAGCAATAAATGATGACCAATAATGAAGATAATAAATGGGAGCAATAATATCAAGAGAATATGTAAGAGAGCAGAGAGAATGTTGTTTTATATTTCTTGTGGAGCAGCTGAAGCAACAGATCCTTACAAATCACAAGGACTCCCTTTATATAGGAGGGAAATCCCCACATTGCACAAAATACATTAATTACATAGATATGGGGATGGGACGGCTGAATGACGCCCTGATTTGGGTTCTGAGTAGCCCGCAAGACTGTGTTAGACCTACCCGCGTGCCTTAGGAACTCCCCATTTACACCATTACCGTGATCATTACTACCCTGGAGTCGAGTGTTGTCGACCCTCAGGAAAGATACTCGGCCGCGGCCTCGAGTCTTCGAGGTGATCCCGCGACCTCGAGCCTTCGAGGTGATCTTCCGAGTGCCTTAATGACGAGAAATTGGACCCTCCGATTTCACCGTATACAGATAGTCCCCGCGTTTCTTAGAGAGGAGTGATAAGAAACGATTTTGACATCCAACTCTTCGGACTTCCTGCGATGACGTCATACGGATGATGTCATCTTATGACGTTGTTGATACCCAATTTTTCCCTATATATTTTCAATATGCAAAATACCTTCAAAATAGCATATATATGCATATATACGCATGTCCCAAGTGTCTTATTATTTTTCCATAATTTTTAAAGGTTTAAATTGATTTATTTTCTCCCTTTTTATCCTTAAAAATCCCAATAATTATTTCCAAAATTATTATTTTGACAATTCATCTATTGGGTTTTTATATTTATTCCAAAATATGGCTATGATTGTTTTTTTTACATATTTTTACAATTTTATTTAGTAATTTTAAAACTAAATTGCATATAATTGCAATATTAGCCATTTCTAAGGTTTAATTGTGTTATATATTCATAAAATTGAGTTTGTATTTTTATATTGTTAATTATGTATTATAAATCATTTCAGTATTTTGAATTTATTTTCAGAAAAACTATTTGCTATTTTTTATAAATTAAAAGAAAAAAATGGCTATTTAACTTATAGCCAAAATTGGCTTTTAAATCTAGCCTAAATCGAATCCCCAATCCCCTGGCCCAATTTCTAATTTAAACCCAACCCTAACCCTCTAAACCCAACCCAAGCCCGAACCACCTAATCTAGGTCGTTGATCATTCAAATCAACGGCTACCATTTCACCTATCTAAAATAAACCCAAACTAAGCCCTTGACCTAATTCATTTTCCACCAACCCGCCGCCCTTGAATCCCCTCCTCTCCAATTCTCTCTGCAATCTCACCTAAACCCTAGCCGCTGCCACCCAGATCAACCCTAATCCCCTTCGATTCTCACCCAATCCATGGACTCTCATGGCTGTTTGAGACATGTACCGATCTCCTGTGTCTCCTGTTTGTTTGTTTCCGTGATTTCATGGACAGATCTCAAAGAGATCTAGTCCAGTCTTGGCTCAGCTTCTATCCATGGCCTCTTTCCGGCCATCCATCGCTGTTCGAGTCAGATCCTTGACTTTTCCGGCTAGATCGGTAACTTTTCAAAGTTCTTTTTCGTTTTTCTGGGTTCTCTGAAACCCTAGCTTTAAGAGCATTCCGATTTTTCTTTCAGATCTGTATTTGATCTGTGTATGTCATGAACTTTTTGATCTTCTTCTCCAAGGTTTTTCTGATTTCTTTCAAAATGACTCTTCGTCTTCAAAGATTAGGGTTTTCTTAAACTTCTTTTAAAAGGCTTCTTCTCCGACTTTCAGTGTTATCTTATGATTTTACTATGTTTGAACGATTTGCTTATGTTTTTCTTCTACCTGGTTCATCGTGTTAAAACCCAAGGTA
>NW_017694384.1:0-4073 GCF_001879085.1 Nicotiana attenuata | reverse complement strand
CACCTCTACCATATCCTCAGCGGTTAGCAAAGCAAAAGAGCGATAATCAGTTCAAGAAATTCATAGACATGATGAAGACCCTTACAATAAATGTCCCTTTAGTGGAGGCACTTGAACAAATGCCTGGGTATGCAAAACTCATGAAGGACTTTGTTACACCCCGTGTTTTCGTACGTAAGAATACATCATAAGTCAATTAATGTAAGCTAAGAAAGGGAATCGTCTTTTAAAAGTTTACAAAGTTAGTTCATCATGTTAACGTGGAGGTTACAAATATTTAAGATCATTAGTACCAAGTAGCAAGAGGGTTTGAAGGCTTAGAAGCTAAACGAATTGAAGAAAATAAGTTTCGTCGAAAGTCGACAAGTTGGAATGTTTTACCATGTACTTTTGGGGTGATACTAGGGTTATTAACATTATAAGGAGATTATATTATGAGTTATTTTAGTCGTACGATAGTTGGTGTTATGTTTTGAAGTCAAGCGAGTTGTGGAACAAAAGTTGGAAAAGGTCATCACAAGTTCCATTTATAATATGCTGAAATTTAGGTCAAATGTAGATGCACTTTTCTCCCAATATACTTGGAATCAATAGATGATCTACATATCAAATTGAAGATCTACGAGTCTAGTTTCCAACGCATTAAACCGTTCGTCGATACGATATTGGAGTAGAGAGATATTTGCATTTTTGCGAGACTGCGCGGGTTGGTAGGTGACAAGTAGGTGCATCACCTACTTGCCAAAATGAGAGGACTTAATTAAAAGCCCCAATGTCGGCCAAGAGGGGTCTTTTAAGGGAATATAAACCGAGTTATTTCACCTGTATTTCAGACCAAGAAAACCTAATTGAACCCCTGCAACTCCTCCCCCAAAATCCCACACAAACCCTAGGGTATTCCGGGTGTTACGACGCGATTCTAGTGCTGAAAAGTTCGGACAGCATGCTAGTTTCTCTTTCTCCTTCTTGTATCCGTGTTGAGGAACTTATTTTTGATGAAGGACCAGGTTTCGTGGGTAATACTCAGTACAAGACTAAGGAGCCGTGAAATTGCATAGCTTGAGGTTGGGAAGAATATACAAGGTATGTTAAGGCTCTTCCTTCATTCTTTTGGCATGATCTAAAGTGAAACGAACATAAACGATACGCTATTTCATAATGAATCTACTCCTAGCAACTAAGGTTGTCCATGTTATTCTTTCCTTACAAAGTTATTCCAAGAAAGCATATATGATCCTTGAGTCCTAGTGAAGTTCATATTGATGGTATGATGTCCATAATGTTAACCGATGGTGCAATGACCTTATGTCACTCCAAAAGGTTTAGAACGTGATTACATGAGTCCAGCATGCATTATATATGTATCTACTTTACTCTACCGAGCCGCGCTATAGTCGGCCGGGTATGGCACCTATTGTGCAACCACTGATCAGTTGGGTTTACCGAGCTCCACATGGCCGGGTACGTTTTTACCGAGTCCTCTTTGAGGCCGGGTATGATATGATGATGATGATGCCCACAGAGGCATATGTTTTTAAAAAGTTTAGTATATATATGTATTATGCATTTCATGTCAGTAGCCCCCAGAGGCACTCAGATGTTACATGTTGTATCTCCTCTATCTCTCTTTACATTACTGTTCTTATTTATGCTTTCCTGCCTTACATACTCGGTACTTTATTCGTACTGACGTCCCTTTTGCCTGGGGACGCTGCGTTTCATGCCCGCAGCTCCCGATAGACAGGTTACATTCCTTCAAGTAGGCTATCAGTTCAGCGGAAGGTGTTGGTGCACTCCACTTGCTCCGGAGTTGCCTATTTGGTCAGTATGCTTTGGATATGTATTGATTGGTATGGCGGGGCCCTGTCCCGACCTTTATGATATTAGGTACTCTTAGAGGCTTGTAGACAGATGTCAGGTGTATGGATACTTGCATGGCCTTTTCGGCTTATGTTTTGAGTTTACAAATGGTCATGTCGGCCTTATAGGCCCGTATGTCACATGTATAAGTTTGCATATCATGGTGGGTCGTCATATGTTGAGTATTCTCCTATGTTTCATTCTTGTTATCTCATGACGAGTTTTCTAGCTCATTTACCATGATAGTATGATAAGAAAGATATGTTATGTTGGTACTCGGTTGAGTAAGGCACCGGGTGCTCGTCGCGGCCCATCCGGTTTGGGTCGTGACACCTTGGTGGCCCAATACCCAGGGTCTTGAAAACTGAGAAGGGCATTAAATTGATACTAGCCCCAAGATCACATAAAGCTTTGGCAAAGTCTGCACTACCAATAGTGCAGGGGATAGTGAAAGAACCAGGATCCTCTAATTTCGGGGCCATTGAATGTACTATGGCACTAACTTGGTGGGTCATCTTGATAGTTTCACAGTCCATTGATCTTTTCTTTGTAACCAAATCCTTCATGAATTTAGCATAACCAGGCATTTGCTCCAAAGCCTCCACCAAAGGCACGTTGGTGGATAAGCTCTTCATCATGTCAATGAACTTTTTGAATTGGTTGTCACTTTTCTGCTTGGCTAATCTCTGAGGATAGGGAGGAGGTGGTCTAGGCAAAGGTGCCTTGGTATTTGGCACCACTGGCTCCGGCATGTCAATTATGTGCTCCCTAGACGGGTTCACGGCCTCTTGAGTTTCCACCTCCGCTTCATTAATGTCAATCCTCACTTCATTGTTCACCTTGTCATCAACCACATCTTCAACTACCAAAGGAACCACATCTTCTTGCAACTCAACATCATCATCAACAACTTGCTTTTGTTTCGAGACATTCACATCACCGCCTCTCCCACTTCTTGTTGTAACCGCCATCACATGATTGTTCCCACCCTTAGGGTTCACTACCGTATCACTTGGTAGAGCACCCTTAGGGAGTGTATTCAACGATTGAGAGATTTGGCCTAATTGCACCTCCAAATTCCGAATAGAGGTATTGTGGAAAGCCAATTGAGCATCGGAATCTTGGTTCTTCTTCATCATTTGTTCGAACATCATTTCTATTCTTCCCATATCATTACCCGAAGAACTAGATCCTTGAGAAGGGAATGGGGGTGGATTGTTCGATTGTTGGTACATTGGGGGCCTTTGAAAGCCTTGCCCCCGATTGCCTTGGTTTCCATTGTTGTTCCAATTGCCTTGACCATTGTTGTTCCAATTGTTGTTATTACCATTCCAATGCCCTTGGTTGCCTTGATTGTTGTTCCCCCAATTACCGCCTTGGTTATTGTTGTTCCAATTACCACCACCTTGTTGGTGATTGCCCCAATTACCTTGGGGTCGCCATTGTTGGTTTGAAGAGTTGCCTCTATTGCCTTGTTGGTTGTTAACATATTGTACCTCTTCATTTTGCTCATCATAGCCATCATTTTGAAACCCATCACACTCATCATTAAATTGCTCGGAATTCCCTTGGTTTTGTTGCCTTCTTTGCCTTCTCTTATTGGTAAGCAGGTTAATATTTTCCATAGCATTCACCTAGAGAGGGTTTTGGACTTGTTGCAACTGTGCCTTAGCCAATTGATTCATAGTAGTTGTCAACTCCGCTATAGCCTGTCCATGGTCATGTAGTTCCTTATGCAAATGAATAACCGTAGGGTCACCTTGAGGAACATTGGCCCTACTTTGCCATGCAGAGGATGTATCCGCCATCTCATCAAGAATCTCACAAGCTTCGGCATAAGTCAACTTCATGAAATTACCCCCGGCCAATTGATTGACTATGCATTGATTTGTAGTATTGATGCCCCGATAGAAGGTTTGCTGAATCATCGCCTTGGTCATATCGTTGTTTGGGCATTCTTTCACCATTGTTCTAAACCGCTCCCAAATCTCATGCAAAGGTTCCGTAGGTTCTTTCTTGGAAGCCAATATCTCATCTCGAAGTGCCGCCATATGCCCGGGTGAGAAAATTTTAGCAATAAACTTATCCGCCAACTCATACCAAGTTGTGATGGAATGATTGGGGAGTCTCTCTAGCCAATCTAATGCCTTTCCCCGAAGTGAGAACGGAAAAAGTCTCAACCTAAGAGCATCTTCGGACACATTCGTCTGCTT
>NW_017694383.1:0-4073 GCF_001879085.1 Nicotiana attenuata | reverse complement strand
ATGTTTTTTAAGTGTAAAACTACCCCGAACCACCTCCGAATCACTCCCGAGCCCTCGGGGCTCCCAACCAAACACACACACTAACTCAATAACATCCTACGAACTTAGTCGAGCGATCAAATCGCCAAAATAACATCAAAATCAATGAATCCAACCTCAAAATCCTCATTTTCATTCAAACTTCATAAACTTCAAACTTTAGATATTTAGGTCCGAAACACGTCAAATGACACCCGATTTCAACCAAACTTTATAGAAAGCGCTTAACCATATTAAGACTCGTACCGGGCGTCGGAACCAAAATACGAGCCCGACACCATTAGCTTTTAATCAATTTTCATTTCCATTTTCCTTAATAATTTTAGAAAAATAATTTCACAAAAAAATTCATTTCTCGGGCTCTAGACCTCGAAATTCAACTCCGGGCACACGCCCGAGTCCCATATTTTTCTACGGACCCTCCGAGACCGTCAAATCACGGGTCCGGGTCCGTTTACCAAAAATGTTGACCAAAGTCAACTTTAATCATTTTAAAGCCACATTTTGAAAATTTTCACAGAATTAACATATAAGCTTTCCGGCTACGAGTCCGGACTGCGCACGCAAATTGAGACAAGCAGAAATGAGGTTTTCAAGGCCTCGGAAGCACGGAAAAGAGAGAAATCCGGTTATGACCCTTTGGGTCGTCACATTCTCCACCTCTAAAACAACCGTTCGTCCTCGAACGGACAAAAGAAAGAAGTACCTGAGTCGGGAAATAGGTGAGGATAACGGCTCCGCATATCAGACTCGGACTCCCAGGTCGATGCCTTAGGAGGCTGACCTCTCCACTAGACACGCACTGAAGGAAAACTCTTCGACCTCAACTGTCGAACCTGCCGGTCTAGAATAGCTACCGGCTCCTCCTCGTAAGACAGATCCTTGTCCAACTGGACAGTGCTGAAATCTAACACGTAGGCTGGATCGCCGTGATACCTCCGAAGCATGGACACATGAAACACTGGATGTACGGCTGACAAGCTGGGCGGCAAGGCAAGTCTGTAAGCCACCTCTCCCACACGATCGAGAATCTCAAATGGGCCAATGAACCTAGGGCTAAGCTTGCCCTTCATCCCAAATCTCATCACGCCCTTCATAGGCGACACTCGGAGCAAGACCCGCTCACCAACCATGAAAGCTACATCTCGAACCTTACGATCCGCATAACTCTTTTGCCGCGACTGAGCCAAACGAAGCCTGTCCTGAATGATCTTGACCTTATCCAAGGCCTCCTGAACTAAATCTGTACCCAATAACCGAGCCTCCCCCGGCTCAAACCATCCGACTGGAGACCGACATCGCCTACCATACAACGCCTCATATGGAGCCATCTGAATGCTGTACTGGTAGCTGTTGTTGTAGGCGAACTCTGCTAAAGGCAAAAACTGGTCCCACGAGCCTCCAAAATCAATGACACAAGCTCGGAGCATATCCTCCAATATCTGAATAGTCCTCTCGGACTGGCCGTCCGTCTGAGGATGGAACGCTGTGCTCAACTGAACCTGGGTGCCCAACTCCTGCTGAACCGCTCTCCAGAAGCGCGAGGTAAACTGCGTACCCCAATCCGAAATAATAGATACTGGCACCCCATGAAGGCGAACAATCTCTCGGATGTAGATCTCACCTAACTTCTCCGATGAATAAGTGGCTGCAACAGGAATAAAATGCGCTGACTTGGTCAGCCTATCAACAATGACCCAAATAGCATCAAACTTCTTCCGAGTCATCGGAAGTCCAGTAACGAAATCCATGGTAATCTGCTCCCACTTCCACTCGGGAAGCTCAATCCTCTAAAACAAACCACCAGGCCTCTGATGCTCACACTTAACCAGCTGACAGTTCAAACATCGAGCCACATATGCAACAATATCTTTCTTCATCCTACGCCACCAATAAAGCTGTTGCAAGTCCTGATACATCTTCGCGGCGCCCGGGTGAATAGAATACCGAGAACTATGGGCCTCCGCTAAGATCAACTCTCGAATCCCATCGACATTGGGCACACAAACTCGCCCCTGCAACCTCAAAACACCATCATAATCTAAGGTCACCTTCGTGGCACCTCCACGCTGCACCGTGTCTCTCAGGACACACAAATGGGGATCATCAAACTGCCGATCACGGATACGCTCCAATAA
The DNA here is from genome assembly GCF_001879085.1 of Nicotiana attenuata. Taxonomy (NCBI): domain Eukaryota; kingdom Viridiplantae; phylum Streptophyta; class Magnoliopsida; order Solanales; family Solanaceae; genus Nicotiana; species Nicotiana attenuata. The sequence continues at coordinate 1,896 of NW_017694383.1, read as the reverse complement.
TGAAGAACGAGCGACCGTACAAGCTAACACTCTACTAGGCTCAGAAATGTCCAACCTCACAAATCGATTGGCCAAGGCCTGAATATCCAAAGCAAGCGGACTCTGGCTGATCGGAACATAAGCAAGACTACCCATGCTGGCGGACTTCCTACTCAACGCATCGGCCACCACATTGGCTCTCCCCGGGTGGTACAAAATAGTAACATCATAATCCTTCAACAGCTCCAACCACCTCTGTTGCCTCAAGTTCAACTCCTTTTGCTTGAACAAGTATTGCAGACTCTTGTGATCAGTGTACACTTCACACGTCACAACATATAGGTAATGCCTCCAAATCTTCAAAGCATGAACTATGGCTGCCAACTCGAGATCATGAACCGGATAATTCTTCTCGTGGATCTTCAACTGCCTCGAAGCATAAGCAATGACTCTGCCATCCTGCATCAATACCGCACCAAGCCCAATACGAGAAGCATCACAATAAACTGTATAAGGCCCTGAGCCTGTGGGCAAAACCAATATCGGTGCCGTAGTCAGAGCTGTCTTGAGCTTCTGAAAGCTCGCCTCACACTCATCCGACCATCTGAACTGGGCACCCTTTTGGGTCAATCTGGTCATCGGGACTGCTATAGATGAAAACCCCTCCACGAATCGACGGTAATAACCTGCTAACCTCAAGAAACTCCGAATCTCTGTAGCTGATGCTAGTCGAGGCCAGTTCTTGACTGCCTCAATCTTCTTCGAGTCCACCTGAATACCCTCTACTGATACAACATGACCCAGAAATGCAACCGAACTCAACCAGAACTCGCACTTCGAGAACTTAGCATACAACTAACTATCCTTCAGAGTCTGAAGAACTACTCTGAGGTGCTGCTCGTGCTCCTCCTGGCTGCGGGAGTACACCAGAATATCATCAATAAAGACTATCACGAACATGTCCAAATATGGCTGAACACTCGGTTCATCAACTTCATGAATGCTGCTGGGGCATTGATCAACCCAAACGACATGACCAGGAACTCATAATGCCCGTACCGAGTGCGGAATGCTGTCTTAGGGACATCGGATGCCCTAATCCTCAACTGATGGTAGCCAGATCTCAAGTCTATCTTTGAAAACACCTTTGCACCCTGAAGCTGGTCAAACAAATCATCAATCCTCGGTAGTGGATACTTGTTCTTTATCGTCACTTTGTTCAATTGCCGGTAATCAATGCACATCCTCATCGATCCATCCTTTTTCTTCACAAATAACACCGGCGCACCCCAAGGAGAAACACTAGGCCTGATAAAACCCTTCTCTAGCAAGTCTTGCAACTGGTCCTTTAACTCCTTCAACTCTGGCGGGGCCATGCGATACGACGGAATAGAAATGGGTTGCGTGCCTAGGGCCAGATCAATACAGAAATCAATATCCCTGTCGGGCGGCATACCCGGCAGGTCTGAAGGAAAAACCTCGGGGAACTCCCGAACAGTAGGAACAGAATCAATAGAAGGAACCTCTGTGCTGGAATCGCGAACATACGCCAGATAAGCTAGACACCCCTTCTCGACCATGCGTCGAGCCTTCACATATGAGATAACACTGCGGGTGGCATGACCTGGGGTCCCTCTCCGCTCCAATCGGGGTAAATCTGGCAAAGCCAAGGTCACGGTCTTGGCGTGACAATCCAAGATAGCATGATACGGGGACAACCAATCCATCCCTAATATGATGTCGAAATCTACCATGTCTAAGAGCAATAAATCAACACGGGTCTCAAGACCCTCAAACACTACCACACAAGAACGATGAACTCGGTCGACCACTATAGAATCACCCACCGGTGTAGATACATAAACAGGAATACCCAAAGCATCACTAGGCATAGTCAGGTAGGGTGCAAAATAGGAC
>NW_017694382.1:0-4074 GCF_001879085.1 Nicotiana attenuata | reverse complement strand
ATGATCTTCCCTTTTTAAGTCCATCTATGTCTGGAACATACAATCTGTCTTGGTACCTCAAAGTACCATCATCTCCCCCTTATTCAAAAGCCATCGTCTTATACCTGTGAATCCCCTCTTTCAACCGCAACACGTAGGGATTATCACATTGTTTCTCCTTCTCTTCGGCTACTAAGGGGAACAAGTCCTGTTCTAGACAACAACTTCGTCATCTTCGGAGTTCGAAGTCGAACTCCTATCTTGGCTGGTGAACTTCTTTCACCAGAGTTCTCTTATCTACCTCAATCATGAGTTATACTTCTCACACTTTATCTTCTTAAGCACTTCCTGAAAATACTTATAGCATTGTTGTGACCTAAGTTTTTGACCAGTACTCCGAAGACTAGAGTCTCGTGCAACGACACTACCCTCGTTACACATAAATAGGCATGATTTTATAGTTTTTCTGTGATCACTTTATCATCAATAACTAAGCTCATTGATCATTCTACTCACTTTGTGTTGCTTACACATGCTAGATATAATCCCTGTGGTAATTATATAAATTTTTCCTCATTACCGAACTGATTTTTCTTTTTCATATGCCATGCTAACTATTCGGGTTTCAAATCTCTAACTGGACTTACTAAAAATTTTCACATCACCCCTTAGACCAAAGGTCTTATACTTGCGGATCCTTCTCTTTTTGTTGGGATCCAAATAACTTTCCTTATTTTCTACAATTCTTTGCACTCTATGTCAATGACGACTCATCTTCCAACTTACTTCTGAGCTAGGAAAAACTAAATTATTCACATAGCAGAAAGTTAATGTATTCACAACCATCATACACACTCTTAATAATTTAACTCTGCTCACACTGTCAATCCTGGAGAAACCACATTTTGATCATTCCTAAAGGCTATACTTCTATAGTTTGCTCTCTTATTGCTAGCTGATTGTTTTTCCCTCTATCATTGTACTTCGAATTTAACTTAAACTCTTTGGGTTCTAACACACGTTCGGCATTTCAAACTATCATCCACTCACTAGAGTTAACCTGGCTAAGTGAATCAAATTGTACCTCTACTAGCTCTGCTGAAAATTGCTAATTCACTATATCAACTCAAAACTTACTTATTATTCTTTTACTAAACACCTGCTAGAATCACGTTTTCTTGTTCTACTTTGGATAACTAAAGTGAGGAATAAGGTTATTTCTAACTTCTCTCGCCATCCGACCCTGTTCTATGGTCGCATACCTACCGTTTTTTTTGGACCATGTACATGGATCACACTTAGGAAAGTTCATCCGTCTTAAATAAAATTGGAATATCTAACCCCCAACCATTCAATACAATACAAAATCATATCATACTATAAACATCCGCGGTAATCACTTAGTCACATAACCCAAGGAGGAACTACCATATCTTTTATCTTACATCAATAGCTGCTTCTTATAGTAGCTTACTAACGTGGTACTTCTAGTATTGATTTGAATAAATCTAAACAACTTAAAATCTAGTTCTCATTGCATATATCATATTTTCTAGTCATTTGTATGAGTTGTACGAAATCACATCTTTGGAAATAACAAACGTTTCTGACTCCTAGGTATTTTACCCTTAGGCTCTTTTCTGTCCAAAACTATAGTAACCAATGTTAGGTTGTGACATCTGAACTATCATCATCCAACTTATGGCTCCATTTCCAAGAATTAAATGAAGTTGTTCTAGGAGGTAAACCACATACGAGTACACTACCATGCGCAAACTTATCTTTCAAAGTATACCATCATCTCATAAATCACTTCTTGCGCCATCCGGTGAGTCTTGGTCTTAATCTAGACCTAAAATATGCGAAGGTTTCGCTATAATCATTGTTACTTATATTTTCTTTGAGAACCCATATGCATCATTGTATGCTCACAAGTCACCGGGAAGTTTTATACACTGAAAATTGGCTATTTGGTAAACATATAACTGAATACTGGCGTACTGAATAACCATAAATTTTCTAACTGAAAGACTGTATAACTGGTAACTGAGGTAAACTAATAGCCATAAGACATGATAACTACTTTTGTACTTTCTGATAAGGTTATGCTCGAATCTGTACTACTATCCATTGCATCCCACTTTAACATCCTCTCAAGTCTCATATTTACCAACCTGTACTCCATAATTATATCCCAATGGGGTTATCCTCTCTTGGACCTTAGGTTTCTCCTACGTGTCGCTTGGGCATCCAATACGTTTGGAAATCGATTGGAAGAGAAGGTTTATTGCTCTAAGATTCATGGCACGATCTAGAGTAGAAAGAAATGAGACAATCCTGGATGTCTTGGTAGTTAACCGTTTATATGAGTGGCCGGCACACACATTTAATGGAAATACCACTAGACACGGCTTCATAAACTCCCTAAGACTCTTGAACCTAGTGCTCTGATACCAAGCTTTGTCACGCCCCGAACCTGCGCCTGGACGTAACACGAAACTTGGTGCCTGACTACATGTGACCGAGCGAACCAACTCGCTGGCTGAATCAACATGTGATATCATAACATACTGAATACGGAAGATAAACTAACACATACTGATATACTGAAAGTCTGGATGATATAAATCAAAGTGCGAAAATACTAATACAAGTCTGAAACATATATGTAGCCAACATTGCTTAACATGAAAAGGTTGTGACTCTGTCTAACTGTTACTCTAGAATATGAAGCCTCTAATAAAGCACTGAAAACACTGACTGTCTGAAAATACTGAAGACTGTAAGGTAATGATAATGCCCCGAAATAACTGGGGATCACCAAATAGCTGGTACGAGAATCCTAGTGCTCTGAATCATCAACCTGTAAATCATTACCTGCATCATGAGATGCAGGCCCCAGGCAAAAGGGACGTCAGTACATTTGAATTGCACTGGTATGTAAAACGACTGAAAGAAAGAATTATAAATGTTGAAACTAAAACTAAGCTGATAACTGAGAATTTATAATTGATAAGTGAATTGATAACTATTGAAACTGAAACAGAAATGATAACTGATAACTGATAACTGATAACTAAACTAATAACTGATAACTGAACTGATAACTGGTAACTGAAATGGTAACTGATAACTGAAATGATAACTCATAACTGAATTGAACAAAGGAAGTAAGGATATGAATACTCCCTCTTCTGAATGATGAACAACCTGTTTATCTGAATAAGCTACGGCCTCGAGCCCAATATGTATGTGCACAAGCTACGGCCTCAGGCCCAAGTATACGTATACATAACTACGGCATCGGGCCCAAAAATGCATAAAGCATAAACTACAGCCTCAGGCCCAAGTATGCATAATGCATATAAACTACGACCTCAGGCCCAAATACAGGTGTTCAACATCAGGAATTGAGAATCAAACTACAATACATGATAGTGAAATATTGAATCACACCGAGTTACATGATACTGGAATACTGGATCACACTGAGTTACATAATACTGGAATACTGAATAGGACTAGACTGAGACATGTATTCTTGAACTTATATGAACACTGCAACTTCAACTGTTTATTGCATACTGAGTAATCTATACTAAGACTCGGGGGAATCAAACCCAAGTCTATATTGAATACGCACTGATCTCATAATGTTCAGAACGAAAGTCATGAACGAGTTATGAAGCTAAAGAATAGAAGTTCTACAACTATTCAAGGAACTAGGCTAAACTATATTTCTGAGGCAATTAGTAACGTCGTAAAAGAAACGTAGTGTAGGGAGAATCATTAACATTGCCAAACATAGAGAGTTAGTCTCACATACCTTAACTTCCCGCTCTTGAGCGTAATACAACATTCGCCAACCCTTTCAACTTTAATCTATATCAATACAAGTCAAAGGGATTCCATATTAGCAATAATTCTCATGTTGTGATCACTTAAGCATTTTCTCAAACACTTGGTGACATAAAGCTTCATAGTCCTTATTAATGGTGTTTCTACACCCAACAAGTCATTCTCTTGATCCTAGATAAATTCTAAAATCTCAAATTTCGTATAATCAATATAATTCTTCTTCACCCATAAGATACA
>NW_017694381.1:0-4074 GCF_001879085.1 Nicotiana attenuata | reverse complement strand
AATCCTTAAATATGAAATTAGATCCTAAATGCAAATGTCAGGCATATATTTTTTATATTTTTCATATGAAATAAAAATGCACAAACAAAAATGCAAACAGTTAACAGAAAATAACACAAAATTCACAAAAGTGTAAAACAATGAAAGAGAAATTATTTTGTTTGAATTTTTGGGAATAATTCATATATAGGGCAAAAGTCACGTGCTCACAGCTGCCCCTCTTTGCTCGGGAACACGCAGAGTTCTCGGGCAAAGACAAGTGAGCGGAAATGAGCGATTTCTGCCCGTTTGCATATTCCGTGTGAAGCATTTTGAAAACCGTCTGACCGAACCCTGCTTCAAAGGTTGCCTACATATCCTTGGCTGTAAAGGAATCAGGTCAGTGTAGTTCTGGAGGGTTTGGTAGCTGGGACTACCAGGAGCTGTGATTTCATTGTTGTTGCTGCTGTTACTGCTCGCTGACCTCCTTATTACACCGTGTCAAAATAAAGAGAAGCTAGCCTAAGCTATGAATTACAAAAAGGTCCTATCTATGTCTTCAAACTTGCTCTTGTGTTGCCTTGAACTTGTATTCTTCTGATGGAATCCTTGTTGTTGCCTTGCATTATGATCAGAGATGTTTTGCCATTCCTCCGAGTGATGCTTGACCGCTGAAATTTGAGATATATGCTTCTATTCTCCAAGCGGGCTCCTGATTGCTGACGCTTGAAAAGTATTCCCTTGTTCTCCAGGTGGGCTCCTGACTGCAACGCTGGGAAAGTATTCCCTTGTTCTCCAGGTGGGCTCCTAACTGCAAAGCTTGGAAAGTATTCCCTTGTTCTCCAGGTGGGCTCCTGACTGCAACAAAACAAATAAAGAAAATTTTCCCGCCCCAGTTTGGTGGCTGGGTACAGCATGTTATCAAATATTAAAAATTAAAAGCTAAAATTGAATTGCACTTCCCTTGTTCTCCAGGTGGGCGCCTGACTGCTGAAACTTGAAAAGTATTCCCTTGTTCTCCAGGTGGGCGCCTGACTGCAACAAAACAAACAAAGAAAATATTCTGCCCCAGTTTGGTAACTGGGTACAGCATGTTATCAAATATTAAAAATTAAAAGCTAAAATTGAATTGCACTTCCCTTGTTCTCCAGGTGGGCGCCTGACTGCAACAAAATAAACAAACAAAGAAAATTTTCTGCCCCAGTTTGGTGACTGGGTACAACATGTTATCAAATATTTAAAAATTAAAAGCTAAAATTGAATTGCACTTCCCTTGTTCTCCAGGTGGGCGCCTGACTGCAACAAAACAAACAAAGAAAATATTCTGCCCCAGTTTGGTAACTGGGTACAGCATGTTATCAAATATTAAAAAATTAAAAGCTAAAATTTGAATTGCACTTCCCTTGTTCTCCAGGTGGGCGCCTGACTGCTGAAACTTGAAAAGTATTCCCTTGTTCTCCAGGTGGGCGCCTGACTGCAACAAAACAAACAAAGAAAATATTCTGCCCCAGTTTGGTAACTGGGTACAGCATGTTATCAAATATTAAAAAATTAAAAGCTAAAATTGAATTGCACTTCCCTTGTTCTCCAGGTGGGCGCATGACAACTGACACTTGAAAAGTATTCCCTTGTTCTCCAGGTGGGCGCCTGACTGCTGAAGCTTGAAAAGCATTCCCTTGATCTCCAGGTGGGCGCCTGACTGCTGAAGCTTGAAAAGTATTCCCTTGTTCTCCAGGTGGGCGCCTGACTGCAACAAAACAATGAAAGAAAATATTCTGCCCCAGTTTGCACTAGGAAAATTTGGGAGTTGTTAGCAAAATATAGATCACCTAAGCTATTGATGCAATGATAAGAGTAAAACCAAAGACTTAATTGGAATACACGATCCTGTGAGTAAAACCAAGGACATTTGACTAGCAAATTCATCAGACTAGGCCTTCTATCTTAGGAGAAAGATTCCTCAGACTAAGATTTTGATCCTAGGAGAAAGCCCACTAGACTAGGTTTTCAATCTTAGGAGAACAATTCATCAGACTAAGATTTCCTATCTTAGGAGAAAGATTCATCAGACTAAGATGTGATCCTAGGAGAAAATTCATCAGACTAGGTTCATTTTGTTATCTTAGGAGAAAGGTTCGTCAGACTAAGATGTTGACTCTAGAAGAAGATTCATCAGACTAGGTCTCTTGTTATCTTAGGAGAAAGATTCATCAGACTAAGATTTTGACTCTAGGAGAAGATTCATCAGACTAGGTCTCTTGTTATCTTATGAGAAAGATTCATTAGACTAAGATTTTGACTCTATAAAACTCCATCAGACTAGGCCTTTTATCCTAGGAGGAAACATTGTGAAAAGTAATGGCAAAGGTCAATGATTTGAGAAACTTCCCTTTTGTCGGTTCTCCTCTTGTTCCTTTTCTTTTCTTTCCTTTCTTGTTCCCTTACTGTTGAACCAACTTTCTTGCACTGCTTTGTTCCTGTTTCCAAATAACGAAAACTTGTGAGTTTAAAATGTGGCGGGTGGTTTGTGGCCTTGAACTTCGAAGGTGGCCCATCATCCTCCATTTGTTGCATTGCATGAACGGTCATCTCCCCAATCCTCATGTCTCATAGGAATCCCGCAGCATGTCTATTGTCCCTGCTTTGTGTATATGATGTTCTTTCTTGACCACTGGCTTTAGCCTTGAGTTTATTGTTCTTTCACTTGTCACGATAACTGATTCCCCTTCGAAGATCTTGCTTGTTTACTGACTAACCACTTTCTTTGCTACCCTTGACACGGAGACTACTTCTGATCTGTTCACCAAAACACCCTCCGTCTGCTGCGTGGTTCCTAAATTGATATGTGCCAAACTTTTGTGTTTCACATGGACTCCCAAGCATATTTGATTGTTACCAACTCAGCGCACATGTTGTTCTTTCCTGATTTAAATCAACGGCTTTGGCCTCAAGATCTATTGTTCCTTCACTCGCCCTGATAACTTGATTTCCACTTGAAGACCCTGCTTGTCACTGTTCAACCACCTTTTGTCAATCTTACCACAAAAAATATCTCTGAGCTGTTCACCCAACCCTTCATCTGTTGCATTGTTCATGAATTAACTTTGTGTTATACCAGCCCTTCATCTGTTGCATTGTTCCTAAATCAGACCCTTGTATTTCGCACGAATCCCAAAGTATGTTGATTGTGGCCAACTCAGTGTGCCTGCGATTTTCTCCTGGCTTGACGCCTTTATGTGCACACCAGGCGCCGTGTTGTTTTAATTGGAAAGCTTGGTGGCAGATTTTGATGTCATTTCTCACTTGTTTTGCACAACCGACTTAAGATGAAGGAGTAAAACAAAGTGGGAGGATTGGAGTAAAGGGTAATGGAGAGAGACGATTCCTAACAAGAAACCTACAGAGTAACAATTCATCAGATGTGGATACCGACTCTAACGACCTTGACATGCACCTGCAGCCTACTCTGTTTAGCAAATCTGATGTTCATCTCTTGTTGTGCCTTTTTACCGTGAAACCGGGCTCCAATGCTCCGCTTATCCAATCTGATTCACTATCCTTATTCGACTTGTAGTGCCCGAAGGGTTTTCACTATCAAGCCTCTCTCATTTTGATTTTTCTCTCGACTCACCGTTGCCTTATGGTGCCCGCGAAGGTTTTCACCAATAAGACTCTCTCATTTTGATCTCTCTCAGCTTTCATCACCTTGGGGGTACCCGTGAGGATTCTCATCAACAAGACTTTCTCATTATTCATTTCCTTCGTTTGGACCGGAGTGTTGCCCCTGATATGATGCACCTCTGCTCACTTGCCTCGGCATTTCTTGAAGACTGATCGGAAGGTCTTTCTTTGGACCGTAATGTGGGCTTTTGGATAGGGTTAGAAAGGAGGGGTATCAAAGGCTCAAAATAATTCAATCTTGGGTTTAAAGTTACAACTTTCGGAATCAGATTTCTCACAGCAACCACAACTTCTGCCCCAGTTTCTTTCTTGGGGACTTTTGAATTTTATTTTGGTGTGACTGAACCTCAGAGAGAGGCTGCCTACGTACCCTTTTGGGATCAAGTCAAACGTAGTTCAGGCAATAAAACTACG
>NW_017694380.1:0-4075 GCF_001879085.1 Nicotiana attenuata | reverse complement strand
AGAAAGAGTGGTTTTGCCCAATTGACTCTCTCGGGACCAATTGGGTATGCATATTTGCCCGAGCAACTAGGGTTCAAGTCGGGTAATTACTCTCTCGAGGTTTAACCCTTTAATTGGGACTATCAAATCTCTTGAATCCATCCCAATTCCTTGTTGGGTCAATTTTGGAGACTTAGCTCTCTTTCTCAAGAAGAGCCTAGGTCAAATTAGCACAAACTAGTGTTTGCAACCACTAATTCATAAATTAAATCATAAAATTGACCCAAATAACAAACACCCATAATCAATCTAACCTTAAATCACAACACCCATCAATTACCCACACTAGGGTTGAGCCACAACCCTAGCTAATGGGTTTAGCTACTCATGCTTGAAGATAAAATCAAAGAAATAGATGAAGAGAAAGACATGTTAATTAATTACTAAAGTAAATACAAAGTTTCAATGATAAAAACTACGTAAAGATGCCAAAAATAGCTAAGAAAATCGTCTCACGAGCGCAGCTACAGTACTGTAATATCTGATACCCTAAAATGGAAAAATGTTCTATTTATATTAGGCTGGAAAAACTGGACAAAAATGACCCTGCAGGGTCAGTACGGAACGCACAAAATGGTGTGCGGCCGCACTAGGCTCTTGACACTGAAAAATCAACTCTCTGAACCAAGGCTCCGCGGACCGCACAGAATGGACTGCGGCCGCGGAGGCAACTAGCACGGTCCACACAAACACGACCGCGGACCGCACAGGCTTGATCTTGGCACTTGACATCTCTCTGAAGTTTGCTTCTATGGACCGCACAGAATGGTGGTGCGGCCGCGGTGTCTCAGTGCGGGTCGCACAATATCTACTGCGGCCGCACTGCTTTGATGCCAAAAAATCCAGTCTCTGAATCTCCCTAGTGCGGACCGCACAGAATGGACTGCGGCTGCACTGGGCTAGTTTATCCTGAGTTGTCTTTTCTTTGATACTTGTGCAGGTTTCACTCCTTTAGAGCCGATCTTTGACATCTCGTCACTTTATTGATCAAACCTGCAATCAAGCACAACTTATGAGTCTTTTGGGACTATGTTGTATGAATTTATAATAAAAGCGTAAGCAAGAAGGAGCATGAAACACGTCAAAATCCCTAGTTATCGACACCCCCAAACTTAAGCTTTTGCTTGTCCTCAAGCAAACAAAATAAGACCCACCCCTTGAGGGAAAATCCAAGAATTTTCAGCTATCCTAAAGTAACCTCAACTAGCATCAATTGGGACTAACAATTGCCCTCAACACACATGAGTCATTAACAACATTAACCTTTGAAAAACCATGGTTCAAGTGTGACACAGGAGCATCACGAGTTGACTCAACACATCAAAGAACTCTTTCAATTACTTTAGTCATTGTGGAACCCAAACTCACACATCCTCAACTCTCCCTAAGCAAACCTCACCTTTAGAATAGTGGCACACAAAACGAGGTTAATGGGACTTCACTCATCTCTCTCAAGGAAAGGTCACAAGTCCGGCTCTAGGTACCATATGCTTGCCCCTTATGTAAGTATCCACTAATGTAAGCTTCATTCCACTCAAGATCATATTGGGCTTTTGTGGAGTCATTGTGAAGGCTTTTGGTTCAGGGTAGGTCATGTTTTTGTTCAAGTGGGTTCCATCTTCCCTTAAGCACTTCTTTTGATTCATTTGGCACAATTCGCTTGACTCTTTCATTTCACTTCTTTCTAAGGGGTTAGAGAGACACATTGTCACTCTTTCTTATGCATTTCAAATCTTTTCTCCTTTTTCAACTTTCCATACCTTTCTTTCTTTTTCATTGCTTTTCTTGAATCCCTTTTTATTCTTTTTCACATTGAACTTTCTTTTTGTCTTTTTGCTTTTCTTTCTTTTTCATTGCCTTTCCTTTTCTTCACTTTTGTGCCTTTTTACCACTTTGTTGCAATCTTCGTCTCTCCCCCCAAACTTATACTCTCGCCAAGTGCTAAAGGAAAGATTTGGGTGCCAAGAGAGGGTATCTTTTAGAACGGGTATAGGCTTGTATCATGGTTCTTAAAAGAAAAAGGTCTATGGCTCAAATAATGCTGTATTGTGGGCCGGTCTGGGACTGGGACCGGACCGGGCCCGCGGTCTTAACGGGCTAAACGGTCCCGGCGGGCCGGTCCTGGTGGGCCGGTCCCTGATGGTGTAGAAAGCCCGTGGCGGGCTGGTCCCTTGCATGAGGCCCACGAGACCTGGACCACTAAGCCCGGGACCGGCAGGCGGTCCTGGGCCGGTTCAACCGGGCCTAACGGTCCTAACGGGCTCCAACAGCTCTTTTTTAAAAAAAAAAATTTTTTTTTTTAAAAAGACCAACGGTCAGATTTTAAAATCTATCCGTTGGCCTTTAATTTTCAACCGTTTGGAACTTTAAAAAATAGCCATTTGGCCCACAAACTTTATTTTAACCCCAAACTTTATATAATTACACTTTTTCCCAATTCTCAACTATAAATACCCCCTCATTCTTTCATTTACTCACCAATTCATCAATCTATCTCAATCTCTCTCAATCTATATCTAATTTCTCTTCTATAATTGCTTATTTTATTATTGCAATTTCGTGAAAAATTGTGAAGTTGGTGAATTGAAGTATTCAAGTCTTCAACGATTTTCAATTTTCAAGAAGTTGTTCGGCAATTCGGTAAAGTCGTTCCAACTCTTAAGTTTTAAGAATATATTTTTGTGTGTTTAGTTTGCATAATTGTAATTAATATGGCATTTTCTTTGAAAAAAATGTTTGGTGGTAAGGGAAAAGCTAAAATTGGTGAAAGTAGTCTCCAACCTACTACCCTTCCCCCGGCTCCCCGACCCAGACCTGTTACCCGTCCTGCTGCTCCTATTATTCTTGATAGTGATAACCCTTGTTTTTAATTTTTCGATAGTGAATTTTGCCATAATGTTGCACCAGGTGAACAATTAAATGAAGAAGTTATGAATGCTCTTTATCCTAATCAAATTATCTTAGAAAATGATGAGAAAAATGAGGATGTAGATGAAACCCAACCGAATTTAGATGATTCACCTACTAGTCTTGTTAATAACCCAACTGATGCCCCGCCCGACCCACCTGTAGAAACCCCTACTTTTAATAGACAACCTTCTAAACGCCTAGAAACATCAATAGTTTGGAATTCTTTTACTCAAGTAAGAGAACAAAATAAGGCTAAGTGTAAAACTTGTGGGAAATTGCTGGCGCATAAATATATTGGAGACCGTAGCGGTACGGGTAGTTTGGCTAGGCACATACAAACACACCCTAGACATAAAGTTAAATATTTACAAATGAAAGCGCAGCAAGAGGGGACAAGTGTAGATACTGCGGCTAACCCTAGTACAGGTTCAAATCTAGTTCAACCAGGAATTAACACTGTGACCGGTGGTATTTTATATTACGATCCTAATAAAGATCGCGAAGAATTAGCAAAGATGGTTACCGTTATGTGCTTACCATATACTTTTCCTTCTAACCCTAATTTTGTGCATTATATTAGAAAAGTTTTTAATCCTACTTATAAAGGTTGGCCTCGCGCAACAGTTAAGAGCGATATTTATAAATATAAACATGAATATGAATAATATTTGCGGTATTTATTTACTCATATAACTAATCGGATTTCTATTACTACTAATATTGGTAGAAGTAATAATGAATGTGATTATCTAACTGTTACAAGTCATTGGATAGATTAGGAGTGGATAATGCAAAAACGCATTATTGCTTATAGAATAATTAATTCACGTCACACAGGTAAGTTTATTGCTAACACTGTTGCAGATATTTGTAGATATTTTTGCATTAGAGATAAAATAATGGCAATTTCTATGGATAATGCTTCTAGTAACACTAGTGCTATAGGCATACTTACAACAACACTAAATCCTGCATTTAGTAATTATTTCCATGTGAGATGTATTTGTTATATTTACCATTTAATCGTTGGTGATGGTATGAGAATTTTAAATTTAGAAATTGAAAAGGTTAGAATGGCTCTTAATTGGCTTTTTATTCAAACCGTAGAAGTAGACTTAGAGAGTAT
>NW_017694379.1:0-4075 GCF_001879085.1 Nicotiana attenuata | reverse complement strand
GCACTTTACTTTCCAACTAGGAGACACGAAAATATTCTTCACGCGCCCATAATTCGGGCTACACATCAAGTCACAATAGGAATCGAACACTTAACAGTTCATTTATTATCCAGCAAACTTCTTCGTCACTACCAAGTCCTATAAATACACCTCGCAGCACTAACATACTCATCACATGGATATCCAACCGCCATTCCGGCTAATAGGGACACTACCGAACATATAAGTTCAGAACACTTGCTCGCACAATCAGCACCTCGATGCTCAAGCCATAGGCAAAGATCCGGCCTCAAGTCCTCCAGACTGGCCCAACATACTCACGAAGATTACATCTCGCCCCTCGATCGGGGAATCACAAGCCATCAAGGCACATACAATACTGAGCGCTCATGTGCGCATACAGACGTGTAGAAGGAATTTCAAGAGTTATATTCCAAGCTGAATCAAGTACGCACGATAAGAATTCCAAGAATGGGAAATTTTCCTAAAGGTTCTGCAGCCTCTCGAGGATAAATACAGACGTCTCCGTACCGATTCGCGAGACTCTACTAAACCTGCTCATGACTCGTGAGACCTAGTAACCTAGGCACTGATACCAACTGTCACGACCCGAAACCCGCACTAGTCGTGATGGCGCCTCTCGTGAAGACAAGGCCAGCCAACAGAACAACAACGCCTCTTTCAAAATTATTAATCATGAATGAATAGATAAATACAACTTAATGGCAATTATAATCGATATTTACAACCCAACACAGCCCGACCGGGGTGTCACAAGTCACGAGCATCTAGAGAAGTCTGAACATGACTACAGGGCCAATAATACACAGAATAAAATTTAGAATCAAAAGACAAAGTCCGGTGCCGCGAACGCCGGCGGTCACCTTGCTCAGCAACGATAACAAAATCCTAATTCAGCTCTAACCCGCTACCGGGTAACAAATACCTGCAACTGCACGCGAGGTGCAGGGAGTAAAGTGAGTACTCCAACTCAGTGAGCAATAAAAGTAAATAATAACTGAGCAGCAAGAAATCACGTAAGGCACTCCATCATGCTATATAGAACAGTGCAACCCTTTGAGAAAAACAGTAAAATCGTGAAATCCTTTGAAAAATATCTGGGCTCGGTTAAAACCTCTTTTGAAAATATCTTTTTCAACAGTTAAGCAATGAATGCGAAACGGATAGTGCAAGTCAGCACGTAAGTCAGCCCCTCGGGCACAGCACTCCATTAACAAATAACACCAGGGTATCTGGTAAACAGTTTAAGAAGTAGTATGGATGCCAATGAAATGAGAGTGCTGAATGTCATGACACGTAATACAAACAGGAACCAATACATGGGTGCAATGCAATGCATATGACCGGTACACTCAGGTACCCACTGCGACGTGCAGTCCGAGCCAACCATGTATTTAACGTCGACGGCGCTCACTGGGGGTGTGTACAGACTCCGGAGGGGCTCCTACAGCCCAAGCGCAATAATCAAGCCATCTCGTGGCATCAACCAGGCCCTCGGCCTCATTATCAATACAGTACCGCTGCGGCGTGCAGCCCGAGCAAACCATATGTCCAGAAATCACTATAACACTGCTGCGGCGCGCAGTCCGATCCATGCTCAGTCCAGAAATGCACATAAGCCACTTGGGCAATATTAAAATAACAGTTCTCAGCTCAAAACGTCAACAAAATGTTGTTTAAGTTTTCAAATCTTAGAAAAATGGCTGAGTTTGCAAATCAGTATTAAAACCCTGGACCGAGATCAAATAGTATGCAAAATAATGCGAAAACAGTGATATCAATCCCTGAAGGATTCACATAGTTGACACGAAGCCCAAACATGGCAATCAGCCTAAATTATGATGATAACAAGTAGTTTCATTCAAATACGCGGTGAAAAATCAACAACCGGGACGGACCAAGTCACAATCCCCAACGGTACTCTACCCCACGCTCATATCCGGCATGCAAGTCACCTCAATACAGCACTATGATGTGCAAATCCGGGGTTTCAAACCCTCAGGATATCATTTACAAGTATTACTCACCTCGAACCAGTGAAACTCTAGCTGAATGACCTTACCAAGCATACACCCGGGGTGATCCCACGTCACCCTATCTCGCATAGGTCCGATAATACAACATAGCTGAAATCTCACAATCCATTTAGACCATAACCCGTAGTACCACATTGCACCTTTCAAAATCATACACAAGATCAGAACCTCACGTCTATATTCAGAATAAACTCGAACCAGCTGTAATAACCCATACCTGCAACCTCAGGTGAGACCATCCGATATACCACATAATCCAAACACTCGAAACGATAACCCCTATTCACAGCAGTTGCCCACAATAACCAAGTACCGATAGAAAATCTCTTATTAGCTAAAGTCTTATTCCAACACTTTCATATACTGCCAACGATAAATAAAACGCGCGATAAACCATAACCATTTCTCATATCAACCATTCATGAAGCCACTTCCCTTTTGACTAATACCACAACAGATTTTCGGGCCGAACCTCGATATTATCCTTCTAACAAGCTGAGATCAAATCTGTTCGTATTCATTAATGACTCCAACGACCACCTCGAATCCAACACTCTACTCTGGTGATATGACACCTCAATACCGGCCTAAGCCACAACTTGCATAATACTCGCACCAATAAGAAGCGGTCGAACATACTCAAATCATGACAAATGACTCAAACGAAAGAGCTATAACTCAAGTTCATCAGTACCATCACCACACAAGGCTGAGACCCCGTCTCACATCATAGAAATAGAATACCTGAATCTACCCCGAAGGGTCATAACTCCACGTAGCCTCGCTACAATGCGCGATCCTATCCAAACGCTGTTACACATGAAGCACCTCAAATCGCTATGCTCAAAATCGACAGCACGCTCAATGTGATGTCTGAAACCAAATCAATTCATTACACTCACGGTGAACCATATAACATACGACACGCAACCCGATAGGTCACAACTTATACTCCATTTACCAAGCAACTCTCAACTGCTCTTCCCGCTCGACTTCCTCTATGAATCCCCAATAGAACCGCACCACATGTGCCCATATCCAACAAATCATAACGTCTCACAGCACAAAAAAAGGCAACTCATAGATCTCCCCAGATCACTAACAAGTTCAATAACGATCGAATCAACCTATCCCTCAACAATACAACTCGGGACCAACCAAGCTAAGTACGTAGCCACATTGGCCTGCCAACGAACTCAATACCAAGAAGCCTGAAGCTGCTCCTTCCACTACCATAACTCATGCCAGAGCCGTACGATACAGTGCCCGGCACCAAATCAATACCGAAATCCACAACCTCGCCCGGCGACATGCCCGGCCACAAGAAACGCATCCGAAAAGTCTCCCAACACCGCAACTGAATCAATGGTAGAAACCTCTGCACTGACATCCATCACGAAGGCCCACTTAAGAAAAACAATCCTTCTCAGCCGTCCGCTGGTCTTTGGAATACAAACCACTCTGCTAGAACATGATCCGATGCACCTCGCCACGCAACCTGTGGCATTTTCCGACATAGTCCATAGCACAATAGTCTAGAATAACCCAACACTGAGACAACCAGTCTACACCCCAATATCATATCCAAAAATCTAATATACCAAGCAAAGAAATATCCACTCGGGCCTCCAAATCCCAATAGCCGCTAACGGTACCAATACATACGATCCACAACCACTACATAGTCGGTACCTGAGAACTCCCAGTCTCCAACTCCATATAGCACACGAATCACTGTACCTGATCCCAAATTCCGCAGCATGAATACGTATTACACCTCAAGTACCCAATCATTCCACGACGGGTATTCTAAAATTCCCCTGTGCCATCAAACAAACTCAGATATCAGCAGTCGATCCAGCAAGAAAACACCGCAATACTAACGTAGTATCATCAGTCTGATCACATCACCCTTTTTCCGAGACATCTACTCTCATCGAATTACTTCCGATTAGCAGTACCACTTTCCTTCGATTACCTGAGGCTACCCGTTGCCTAAGAATCTTATGAACTCCTTC
>NW_017694378.1:0-4077 GCF_001879085.1 Nicotiana attenuata | reverse complement strand
ATCGGTAAAATAACACCCCGACTGTTCCTCCATAAGGAACGCTCGCTGAAACGAACACAACTGGCCTGATATAAAGCCCTGCTCACATATAAATCAATCCACTGATCTCAAGCCGATTTCTGATTGCACCAACTTGGCTAATAACCTTTCAAAGGTCCATAGTAACCCCCTTTTCCTCATAACACATAAGAACAACCATCATAACCGGAGCAACCTCCTCAGTTCGCAACCCAACAAACAAAGTGCCCTCCCGGCATAAATTCTCAAATTAATGATGTTACCACAATCCTCATACCTGGTTTAAATCTTTAGTCAATCAAGTGACTACATGTCATACTTATACAATCTTCCCGTGGGACACGCTCCCACAATCTTCCGAAATGAATAACGGGTCCGCACATCTAAACCATCGGCCGCACTAACGCTGAAAAGCGATCAAGAATCCTTAACCAGGATGCAAAGCCTTTTTGACAACACATCGATCTCAGGTGACACTGAAGACAATACCAATTTACTTTAAACATTCCACCCCTTTTCTTGCTCATCCGAGCTCGTGACATCTTTGTCCACACCGAGCTGTTACCTTGATCTTTACTTCGAATCCCATACCACACACTGCACCTAACATGACACATACGACTTCGGGATCGCTAATAGGCTAACACTTCATCACTTAAAAGCTTTTCACTTAACTCACTTAAGGAGAACCATAGCAACACTTAGGTGAATTCTCAAAACCGTAGAATATGCAAACCTCCAAGTAGTGGCCTGAGCCACCATGGCCATTCCAGGATCCGCCTACACATGACAGGCCATATCAGAAGAGTGCTTCTGAACATATTAATATCGGCGACCGACAAGCCTCACACGCACTGCCACAAATCACACGCATGACTTGATCACGCTGAAGGAATTGACCCCTACCACCAATACGCCAACTCAACTATGTTTAACCAATATATCTTCCTTCGATTTACCCCGATTGCCTTAGTAATAACAATAACTCCTTTCAACACATAACACACTCCATCCGCACTCACCACGGGTGACCTGGAACCGCGAGACCATGTTGTCTCAAATCCCATGAACCATTTCATACCTTCCTTGGCCGTACATTCGCACCCTCAACTGACATGCCCATTCCACTAACTCTTCTACGAATCCGAAGTCCTTTCTCTCAAGTCTGAACATGAGCCAATAAGGCCAACCATAGCACCCTTTAACAATTCCTTTGCTCCAATTACCACTTATGTTCTTTTCCCGTAGCCGAGTGACCCAGAAATATGCTAACAACCTGAAAACCTCGCAAGTGGTTAACCATGCAACCCAATCATAGGCGGTGGGACTCTCCCACTTAGCTTGAAGCCACTATTACACAACTCTGGAGTTCACCAGGATTCTTAATCTCTTATTGACATAACCTCGCGCAATCAACCACTAAAATTCTCGATATCTTACTGTAGAAACCCCCTTTTTATACTCTGAATCATTAACAACATTCGCACGACCGATCCCTTCACTGTATAACCAATAGAATTCTTCGCAGAAGCATCGCCAACCACGCGACCGCTAACCTACTCACAAGAATAACTCACCTGTAGAAATCACTCCCCGACATCTCCCAACGCTGCTGCACGGGGCACAATCACCACGACATCAATAACTCATCTTGAGTCCGAGCTCACTCTCCAGGTGCACAATTTCATTCACCCCTCGTGGACATCAATTAAATGTGCGACAATATTCTTCCAATTCAAAGGTATGTTGTATCCTTCTTCATTCAAGAAGCTCATTCCCGTTATATCAAATCTCCTGCCGCATAATAGCTCATACTTCTAATTAAATTCGTAGGCCCCAAATCACCAATCACCAATATTCTCAGGTCACTCCAAACTCTCCTTAAGGTACGTGGTCATCCCACTGCAAAGCCCATATGCAACTCTGCCACTCTCCCACTTTGGCGGAACTCATCCCCTTAATCGACTACTCGGCCCTTGGCCGCTTATACTCGGACTCCTAGAAATTTTAGCCACCGCCCGACACTTCTCACGTGTCTTTCCTCATCCTTTGCTGCTCAGCCGCTACCTTAAATAGAGTCTATCTTCGTGGCACTTGAACCCACAATTGCTGTTGACTTTAAACCTTTCCGAAGGTCATCTTCCTCGAGTAGCACGCGTCCTCACCATCCGTGAGAGAATAGAAGGCAGAAGTTTAGGATTGTGATGTCAAAAATCTCGCACGACAGGGAATCAAATAAAGTGAAATTTTCCTAACGGTTACATAGCCTCTAGTAGATAAGTACAGACGTCTCCGTACCGATCAGCGAGACTCTAACAAATCGGCCTGTGTTCCGTGACTCCTATGAACCTAGAGCTCTGATACCAACTTGTCACGACCCCAGTTCACCCTCCGTGAACATGTCGTGATGGCACCTAGCTCCTACAACTAGGTAAGCCTAACAATGCGAAAATAACAACCTAGCTTGCGAAATGGTTAAATAAAGCTAGACATATTAAAATAGTAGCTGCATATAAGGCCGCTCGGCCTATACAACTCAAAAGAAATACGGAAGTCTACAACTCAATCCCAAAACTCGGAAACTCACGGGAACCACAGGCTAATAGAAATACTGTAAATGCTCTAATCTCCAGAATGTCAACATCAAAAGTATGATAGAATCTAGACACTACAGATACAGATAGAATAAGGAAGGAGACTCTTCGGTCTGCGAACGCTGCAGATATACCTCGAAGTCTCTGTAGCCCTCCTCGCCTCAAGGATAGTGCGCCTGAGTGGAGGTACCTGGATCTGCACATGAAAAACATGTGCAGGAAGGGCATGAGTACACCACAACGATACTGAGTAAGTGCCAAGCCTAACCTCGGTTGGGTAGTGACGAGGAAGGTCGGGGCCCTACTGAGATAAAATATAATAATAAATTAATAGTATGAAAAACTGACAATAATAATGAGTGCAGCAGTGAGATAAGACGGGTTAAACAAGGCAATACCAAATACACAAAGAACGGAACAACCACAGAATAAGTACAGCTCAATACCAATGGTAACAATGAGGATCTCCCAGGATACCGTCCTGTAGTCCTTTTCTCAACTGTCCAGTGGATCTCCCGGGATGCCTCCCCGTAGTCCATCATATGTGTATATCCGAAGGATCTCCCGGGATACCGTTCCGTAGTCCAGCTATCAACGTGCAGGGGGATCTATCGGGAATCTAACCCGCAGTCCCAAAGTAAATGTACAGGGGGATCTATCGGGAATCTAACCTGCAGTCCCAAAGTAAATGTGCAGGGGGATCTATCGGGAATCGAACCCGCAGTCCCAAAGTAAACAAACAAGGGGGAGCTACCGGAATCCCACATCCGTAGTCCCAATGTAAATGTGCAACCACAACCAGAAGATATTCAGAAATGAAGTACAAAAGGCAAACATCAGGTAGTACTAGCCTAGCATGCTTCACGTAGTACAGTCAAGGCAACTTAAACAATTAGGCAAGTTAAATCAACTAAACATGCTTTTCTAATCTAACACAGGTTATAACTGCAGGTAAAACAAGGCAAATATGAAGGAAACTCAGTCTCAATATCTTAAGTAAAAACTGGGTTTTTCAACAATTAGCTCAAGTACGCGCTCGTCACCTCACGTACAAGGCACTCAATTACCACATATCAAATCCTAAGGGGAAAGGTCCCCCACACAAGGTTAGACAAGCCACTTACCTCGAACCGGCTCAATATCAACTAGAAATCACGCTCTTGCCACGAGTATCCGACTCCAAATGGCTCAAATCTATTCAATTCAATTACACATTGTAAATAACATCGCAAACACCTGGTTTTGCTAATAAATTCAAAGCTACGACGTAAAATTAGGTGAAATGACCAAAAATGCCCTCCAGGACAACGCCCCGGAATCGAATAATTTTTACATTTTCAGAACCCTCGTACTCTCACGAGTCTAACCATATAAAAAATCTCCCAAATCGGAGGTCAAATGCTCACTCAAAACTCAATATTCTAGCCAATGAAGTTTTACCCCAAATTATCCAATTTTGATGCTA
>NW_017694377.1:0-4078 GCF_001879085.1 Nicotiana attenuata | reverse complement strand
AATCAAGTCAAAAATCGAGCCAACGCTCCAAAGAGTTTACACATCATATTTCCTTCTCATTCTCTTCATATCATATAGAAACCATCAATTAACAAGGAAGAGTCACTACAGAATCCCAATTAAGCACAAATAAAGACCCACGGTCATGCTAGACACCGGTGTATAGATACTCATCACCATGCCTATACACCGTACTCAACATTTAGCAATTAGCAAATAATACTCTAATCCTATTCCCTCAAGCCAAAGTTAGATCAAACACTTACCTCAAATGCTCCAAAATCAACTCAAGCCTCTAGTATAGCTTTACCCCTCGAATTTGGCTCCAACTCAGTCAAATCTATGACATAACGACTTTACAATATTAATAATAGCTAAACAAACTAAACCCAATGCCTAAATATGAATTTCTAAGCTTTCTTCCCAAAATTCCAAAAATCGACCCCGGGCCCGCTTAGTCAAAACCCGAGGTTCGAACCAAATTCATATCACCCATTCACCCACGAGCCCGAATATATAATTTGTTTTCAAATTCGACCCCAAAACGAGGTCTAAATCAAGGAAATTGAAAAACCCTAACTCTACCCTTTTCCCCCAATTTCTACCCTAAATTACATGTTTTAGGCTTAGGAGTTCAATAGATATGGATGGAAAATGAAGAAAACGAGTTGAAATTTACTAACCCAAGAAGTGTTGGTGAAAGAGAGCTTCAATGGACGCCTCAGGACCTTGGAGAAGAAGGAGTTCGTGATATGATATGAAAATCCCGTCACTATTCTGTTTTGGAATTAAAATATGACTGGGCAAAATTTATTCATCGCGTTCGCAACTGGCTGGTCACGTTCGCGATGAGTAACACTGGGCAGACCATCGCGTCCGCGAGCTGAAGGTTGCGAACGCGGAGAGTAAAAGGTTGGGGGTCCAGGAGTTGTTCTATGCGAACGCGTGGGACTTCACGCGAACGCGATGAAGGAGTTCTGTAGAGCTACGCGATCGCGAGGGTACAAACGCGAACGCGAAGGGGAAAAGGAGACTCAGCCCTCAGGGTCAAATAACCCTACGCGAACGCGGGGGCTGGAAGGCGATCGCGAAGAAAGAGGGAGTAAGGCATCGCGAACGCGGGATGAAGAACGCGATCGCAAAGAGGAAATGGGCTGTGCAACAGCTGAAGCAAAATCTGCTATTTTTCTAAGTTTGAAATCACTCCGAAACACCTCCGAAACACTCCCGAGCCCTCGGGGCTCCTAACCAATCACATGCACTAACTAAACAACCTCATACGAACTTAACCGAGCGATCAAATCGCCAAAACAACATCATAAACGAGGAATCAAACCTCAAAATCATCATTTTTCATTCTAATTTCTTAAACTTCCAATTTTAGATATTTATGTCCGAAACACGTCAAACGACGCCCGATTTCAACCAAATTTTACAGAAAGCGCTTAAACCATATATAAGACTTGTACCGGGCGTCGGAACCTAAATACGAGCCCGATACCACAATCTTTTAATCAATTTTCATTTCCATTTTCCTTAATAATTTCAGAAAAACAATTTCACAGAAAAATTCATTTCTCGGGCTCTAGACCTCGGAATTCGACTCCGGGCATATGCCCGAGTCCCATATTTTTATACGGACCCCCCGGGACCGTCAAATCACGGGTCCGGGTCCGTTTACCAAAAATGTTGACCAATGTCAACTTTAATCATTTTAAAGCCACATTTTGAAATTTTTCACAGAATTTAACATATAAGCTTTCCAGCTACGCGCCCGGACTGCTCACGCAAATGGAGACAAGTAAAAAAAATGAGGTTTTCAAGGCCTCGGAAGCATGGAATGAAAGAGAAAACAGGTGATGACCCTTTGGGTCGTCATATTCTCCACCTCTAAAATAACCGTTCGTCCTCGAACGGACAAAAAAAAGAAGTACCTGAGTCGGGAAATAGATGAGGATAACGGCTCCGCATATCAGACTCGGACTCCCAGGTCGATGCCTCAGGAGGCTGACCTCTCCACTGAACACGCACTGAGGGAAAACTCTTCGACCTCAACTGTCGAACCTGTCGGTCTAGAATAGCTACCGGCTCCTCCTCATAAGACAGATCCTTGTCCAACTGGACAGTGCTGAAATCTAATACGTGAGTTGGATCGCCGCGATACCTCCGAAGCATGGACATATGAAACACTGGATGCACGGCTGACAAGCTAGGCGGCAAGGCAAGCCTATAAGCCACCTCTCCCACACGATCGAGAATCTCAAATGGACCAATGAACCTGGGGCTAAGCTTGCCCTTCTTCCCAAATCTCATCACGCCCTTCATAGGCGACACTCGGAGCAAGACCCGCTCACCAACCATGAAAGCTACATCCCGAACCTTACGATCTGCATAACTCTTTTGCCGCGACTGAGCCGAACGAAGCCTGTCCTGAATGATCTTGACCTTATCCAAGGCCTCCTGAACTAGATCGGTACCCAATAACCGAGCCTCTCTCGGCTCAAACCATCCCACTGGAGACCGACATCGCCTACCATACAACGCCTCATATGGAGCCATCTGAATGCTGGACTGGTAGCTGTTGTTGTAGGCGAACTCTGCTAAGGGCAAAAACTGGTCCCACGAGCCTCCAAAATCAATGACACAGGCTCGGAGCATATCCTCCAATATCTGAATAGTCCTCTCAGACTGGCCGTCCATCTGAGGATGGAACGCTGTGCTCAACTCAACCCGTGTGCCCAACTCTCGCTGAACTGCACCCCAGAAACGCGAGGTAAACTGCGTACCCCAGTCCGAAATGATAGATACCGGCACACCATGAAGGCGAACAATCTCCCGAATATAGATCTCAGCTAACCTCTCGGATGAATAGGAGACTGCCACAGGAATGAAATGCGCTGACTTGGTCAGCATATCAACAATAACCCATATGGAGTCGAACTTCTTCCGAGTCAACGAAAGTCCAGTAACGAAATCCATGGTAATCCTCTCCCACTTCCACTCGGGAAGCTCAATCCTCTCAAACAAACCACCAGGCCTCGGATGCTCATACTTAACCTGCTGACAGTTCAAACATCGAGCCACATATGCAACAATATCTTTCTTCATCCTACGCCACCAATAATGCTGCCGCAAGTCCTGATGCATCTTCGCGGCGCCCGTGTGAATAGAATATCGAGAACTATGGGCCTCCGCTAAGATCAACTCTCGAATCCCATCGACATTGGGCACACAAACTCGCCCCTGCAATCTCAGAACACCATCATCATCTAAGGTCACCTTCGTGGCACCTCCACGCTGCACCGTGTCTCTCAGCACACACAAATGGGGATCATCAAACTGCTGATCACGGATACGCTCCAATAATGAAGAGCGAGCGACCGTGCAAGCTAACACTCTGCTAGGCTCAGAAATATCCAACCTCATAAATCGATTGGCCAAGGCCTGAATATCCAAAGCAAGCGGTCTCTAGCTGACCGGAATATAAGCAAGACTACCCATGCTGGCGGACTTTCTACTCAATGCATCGGCCACCACATTGGCTCTCCCCGGGTGATACAAAATAGTAACATCATAATATTTCAATAACTCCAACCATCTCCTCTGCCTTAAGTTCAACTCCTTCTACTTGAACAAGTTTTGAAGACTCTTGTGATCAATGTACACCTCACACGTCACACCATATAGGTAATGCCTCCAAATCTTCAAAGCATGAACGATGGCTGCCAACTCTAGATCATGAACCGGATAATTCTTCTCGTGGATCTTCAACTGCCTCGAAGCATAAGCTATGACTCTGCCATCCTGCATCAATACTGCACCAAGCCCAATACGGGAAGCATCACAATAGACTGTATAAGGCCCTGAACCTGTAGGCAAAACCAATACCGGTGCCGTAGTCAGAGCTGCCTTGAGCTTCTGAAAGCTCGCCTCACACTCATCTGACCATCTGAACTGGACACCCTTCTGGGTCAAGCTGGTCATCGGGGCTGCAATAGATGAAAACCCCTCTATGAACCGACGATAGTAGCCGGCTAACCCCAAGAAACTCCGAATCTCTGTAGCTGATGCTGGTCGA
>NW_017694376.1:0-4078 GCF_001879085.1 Nicotiana attenuata | reverse complement strand
GGAAAAGGAGTTTAATTGGGAGTGACAAGGTTGATGGTGATGGAATATTTTCCGTTGGTCATGGCAGTTCCCATAAAACGGGGATCATAAGACTCTTAATCTTTGTCATCATAGAGTCTTATGATCCCCGTTTTATGGGAACTGCCATGACCAACGGAAAACATTCCATCACCATCACCCTTGTCACTCTTAATTAAACTTCTTTTCTCCTTGGAAACTGAAGTAGAGAATTCCTCTATAATCTTTCTTTTATCTACTTAGGAAATGTTAAAATTCCCGCCTATACCATCTCTAGTTGAAACACATGTCATTGCAGTCTCAACATCATTGTCGCTAACGAGAACAACAATTGATCAAAAGACACACCCTGTCAGCTACTGTATCCAAGTTATTCTCTGTATCCAAGTTCATCCCGAGTAATAGTACCATGAGGATAATCACCAAAGCCACCGGACAGCTTTATGATGCCAATGAAGCAAGATGAGCTATTCAATGAAACTCGTATTGTAAAGAAGAAGAAAGAGACTAATTCAGAAAGGTGGGTCGAGGGTCGAGCCTCGACTATACATGTAAGTTTTTTACTTATCATTAAGTATTTTGATTTACTTTTATATAAATTTTGAAATATTAATTCAATATAATTTTTCTTATAGGTTCGCTTCAGAGCTGATGTGGGGGAATTCATACGAAGTCAGCCACCTAACGAGTCGGCCGAGGCAATCCAACTTTCGAACGAGGATGCTAAAAGAACACTCCTTGAGTACTTTATATACTTTGAACTAGACAATAGAACTAGTTTTCGAATGAGCTTGTAATAAACGTTAACTTAGTTTTGTTAGCTTAATGTTTTAGTTCTATTGATCTTTATATTTTATTTTAGTGTTGTTGTTGTTGTTGTTGCTGGCATAAAATGCCTGTTTAGGATATTTGGTATAAGCTGGCAGGTGGTGTAGCAGCCAAAACAGGCAGTTTCTACCAAAAATATACCAAAAAAGCGACCAACTTTGGTGTCCAGTTGGTCGCTATTCACCTAAAAAAAAATCTGGTAATTTTGCGACCAAGGTTGGTCGCTTATAGTTAAAAAAAATTAATTCTTTCCATTGGCGACCAATATTGGTCGCCCAATAAATAAAAAATTATAACATTTATTAATATAGCGACCAAAGTTGGTCGCTTAATATGATTAAAAATAAATAAAAATAAAACGTTATTTACATCTGGAGACCAACTTTTGTCGCCAAATATATAATATTAAAATATTTGGGCGACCAAAGTTGGTCGCTATATGCTTTACCCGGAAAATTTGGTCCTTTTACCTGGGAGACCAACGTTGGTTGCTATTTAGCGACCAACTTTGGTCCCTAAGGTAAAGGGACCAGCTTAATATCGACCAGGCGTGGTTGGTCGCTTTTTGGTCGCTTTTTGGCCAATAAGCCACCAACGTTGGTCGCTTTTGCTGGTTGCTTTTTTCCGGAATTCTAGTAGTGAGTGTCAAACTTGAAAGATGGCATTGAGCGCAAAATAAAAATAATTTTAAATATATAAAAAAATTATAAAAGAAATAGCTAAGTATGTTTGAATTCTAATTCAAAAAGAGTAACTAATTATTAACAACATAATGTATAATTTATTTTTTTCAAAAAATTTAAATTAAAAAGAAACTAATTATTACCTAACCTTACTAACTTTGTCCTAAAATGCCAAGTGGCCTATTGTGAGGCTGTCACTTGACTAAATATGGATTTATTTTCTTTTTCTTTTAATAATAAATAGATAGATTATGCAATGCAATTGTAAATGTATTACCTATTTGTAGGTCATTTTCATAAATCAGATTTGATAACTGTTTTAATGATTCAGGAACTAAATGCATATAATAGAAGAAATTATAAATAATTGTTTGTAGGAAGAGAATTGATAATCCAAAGAAGATGCAGATAATTTGCTTTAATGTGAAAAAAGAAGAAGATAATTTGGAAAATTACGTGTCACGACCCGGATTTCCCACCATCAGAGTCGTGATGGCGCCTATTCGTGGTAGCTAGGCAAGCCAACTTAATTACCTTTCCATCACTAGCAATTATCTTTAACAGTTTATAAGATCAATATAGAACCTAAAGTCTAATAAGAACAATAGCGGAAGTCTGTCATTAAAATGATGAATTTAAAACGCGGAACAGTCAAAAACAACCTCTACCCAAGATTTGGTGTCACATTACTCACGAACTACTAAGGATAAACTAAATACAAAGGTCTGAAAGAAATATAATAGCTGTCTGTCTCGAAACAAGGAGGCAACAGTCTAAAAGAAAACAATGAGAAGAGACGCCGGGCCTGCGGACGCCTGCAAGGCTACCTCAGTCTCGTGAATACGAATCGCCTGCTTCCGAACTACTGCTGTTGCTGTTCCTCAAAACCTGGACCTGTCCAAAAATGCACAGAAGTGTAGCATCAGCACAACCGACCCCATGTGCTGGTAAGTGTCTAGTCTAACCCCGGCGAAGTAGTGACGAGGCTAGACCGGATACCACGTAAACCTGTGCAGTTATAAATATACCACGGAAATCGAATACACAGCAATTAACAACATGGGAGGGGAGACATGCTAAGGGGAGATACAATATTAACAACAATCCAGAGTAACCACTAAAAACAGCTTAGGTTCACAATGAATAAATCAATACTCAAATACAAACACGTAGCCTCAATAACTGTTGCGGCGTGCAACCCGCTCCATAGTTACTATTGTTGCGGCGTGCAACCCGCTCCACAATATCATTGTTGCGGCGTGCAACCCGACCCTCACATATTATTGTTGCGGTGTGCAACCCGATCCTCAATATCATTGTTGCGGCGTGCAACCCGACCCTCACATATTATTGTTGCGGCGTGCAACCCAACCCTCAATATCATTTAACAGTCCGACTCCCCAAACAACAATCACAATTAAGGGGCATAAAAATAAGTAAACATTTGACAAACATCCCGGCGAGGGAAAGAATCCAACAAGTTCAACCAGACGTCCCGGCAAGGGAATAATCAACAACGTTTTCTCTTTCTTACTTTTCTTATCTTACGGTATCACTGGAGCCCAAGCTCCAAGAAATTTCTTATCTCATATTCCGTCACAGACAACAATATAACGACTTCCCAGTAAGGGAACAAAACATCATCTCAAATATTCTGGCAAGGGGATTACTATAACCACATTAGTTCCAACATCTAACCACCACATTAGTTCCAACATCTAACTACCACAGCTATAACCAACCTATTACCACACTTGACCACCTCAGCTATATCTAACCGACTACCACACCCAACCAACCCATCTATAACTATATTCATCATATGACACAGGGAAACATTTACCTGAGCGACCCTAGTATCCGTTAAGAACACAATGCAGAGGAATCACAACCCAACAATAGCCCGCCAAGAGGGCAACATAATGATCTCTCCTCTTTCTCGCTTTTACTTCACAATTCTTTTTCACAACTCGAGCAGATGCTCCAGAGGTTCAATTATCACTTATACTTTCGCAATTCGTTCTACAACTGGAGCCGACGCTCCTCAACGAATCAAGTCATTTCATATACTTTCAATATTCGTATCACAGTTCGAGCCAATGCTCCTAGGAATCAAATTATCATATTACCATTCACATGTTATTCACAATATATGGAAATGCTCCAATAAACATGAAATTCACAATAAGTTCATGATAATCACATTATAATGACTCACGGTCATGCTAGACACCAATGTATAGATACTCGTCACCATGCCTATACATCGCACTCGATCACATAGAAGTTAGCAACAAGACTCAACTCCTATTCCCTCAAGCTAGGGTTAAACCAAACACTTACCTCAAAGCCTTGAAATCCACTTAATCCTCAACTATTGCTTTACCTCGCGGTTCCACCTCCAATTCGCTCGAATCTAATCACAAATTGCTCAATTACTTTAATAAACATTATATGAATCAATTTGAATGCATGAAAATGAGCTTCCCAAGTTTTTTCCAAAAATTCCAAAATCGCCCCCGAGCCCACGTGGTCAAAACTCGAGGTTC
>NW_017694375.1:0-4078 GCF_001879085.1 Nicotiana attenuata | reverse complement strand
CCTGACGACCTAAAATAGCCACTAGCTCCACATCATAAGTCAAGTCATCATCCAACTGAACCGTGCTGAAGTCTAACACATGGGACGGGTCCCCAACATACTTCCGGAGCATAGAAACATGAAATACCGGGTGAACTCCCGACAAGCTGGGTGGCAAAGCAAGCATGTAGGCCACCTCCCCAACTCTCCTAAGTATCTCAAAAGGACCGATGAACCGTGGACTCAACTTTCCTTTCTTTCCAAATCTCATAACGCCCTTCATAGGCGAAACCTTCAACAAGACCTTCTCGCCCACCATGTAGGATACGTCTCGAACCTTCCAGTCCGCATAACTCTTCTGACGCGACTGAGCTGTACGAAGTCTCTCTTGGATCCCTTTCACCTTCTCTAAGGCATCCTGAACCAACTCTGTCCCCAATAGTCTAGCCTCGCCGGGCTCAAACCAACCAACCGGAGATCTACACCGTCTCCCATATAAGGCCTCATACGGCGCCATCTGAATACTGGACTGATAGCTGTTGTTGTAAGCAAACTCTGCAAGTGGCAAGAACTCAGCCCAAGAACCTCCAAAATCAATAACACAGGCACGCAACATGTCCTCCAATATCTGAATGGTACGCTCGGACTGCCCGTCCGTCTGAGGATGAAATGCGGTGCTCAACTCTACCTGTGTACCCAACTCTCGCTGAAAAGTCCTCCAAAACTGGGAAGTAAACTGAGTACCCCTATCTGAGATGATAGAAACTGGGACCCCATGCAACCGAACAATCTCCCAGATGAAAATCCTGCCACCCGCTCCGAAGAATAGGTAGTACACACCGGAATGAAGTGCGCGGACTTGGTCAGCCGATCCACAATCACCCAAATCGAATCAAACTTCCTCGAGGTACGAGGGAGACCACTCACAAAATCCATAGTAATCCTCTCCCATTTCCACTCCGGAATATCCATCCGCTGAAGTACACCACCTGGCCTCTGATGCTCATATTTGACCTGCTGACAGTTGAGACACCGAGCTACATAACTCACAATATCTTTCTTCTTTCTCCTCCACCAGTAGTGCTGCCTTAAATCCTGATACATCTTCGCGGCACCCGGATGAATGGAATACCGCGAGCTGTGGGCCTCCTCTAATATCAGCTCCCGAAGCCCATCCACATTGGGCACGCAAATCCGGCCCTGCATCCTCAACACGCCATCATCACTAATAGACACATCTCTAGCATCACCATGCTGGACCCTGTCCTTAAGGACAAGCAAATGCGGGTCATCATACTGGCGCTCTCTAATGCGGTCATATAAGGAAGACCGAGAAACCATACAAGCCAACACCCGACTAGGCTCCGAAATATCTAACCTCACCATCCGATTGGCCAAAGCCCGGACATCAACTGCAAAGGGCCTCTCCCCAACAGGAATGTATGCCAAACTACCCATACTGACCGCCTTCCGGCTCAAAGCATCGGCCACCACATTGGCCTTCCCCGGGTGGTACAAAATAGTAATATCATAGTCCTTGAGTAACTCCAACCACCTCCGCTGTCTCAAATTAAGATCCTTTTGCTTGAACAGATGCTGAAGGCTGCGATGATCGGTGAATACCTCACAGGATACTCCATACAGATAGTGCCTCCAAATCTTCAAAGCATGAACTATAGCAGCCAACTCCAAATCATGTACAGGGTAGTTCTTCTCGTGAGGCTTCAACTGACGAGAAGCATATGCAATAACTCTACCCTCCTGCATCAACACACATCCGATCCCAACTCTCGAAGCATCACAATATACAGTGTAGGAACCCGAAGCTGATGGCAACACCAACACTGGAGTCGTGGTCAAAGCTGTCTTGAGCTTCTGAAATCTCTCCTCGCACTCATCAGACCACACAAATGGTGCACCCTTCTGCGTCAACTTGGTCAAGGGCGAAGCAATAGATGAAAAACCCTGGACGAACCGGCGATAATAACCCGCCAAACCGAGGAAACTCCGAATCTCCGTGGCTGAGGACGGTCTAGGCCAACTCTGAACCGCCTCTATCTTCTTAGGATCTACTTGAATACCATCGCTGGACACCATGTGCCCCAGAAATGCCACAGAACCAAGCCAGAACTCACATTTGGAGAACTTTGCATAAAGTTTCTCCTCCCTCAATCTCTGTAATACCACTCTCAAATGTTGTGCGTGCTCCTCCTGGCTACGTGAGTACACCAGGATGTCATCAATAAAAACAATCACAAATGAATCCAGATACGGCCGAAATACACTGTTCATCAAGTGCATGAATGCTGCTGGGGCATTAGTCAACCCAAAGGACATAACCAGAAACTCATAGTGCCCATATCTCGTCCGGAAAGCAGTCTTCATAATATCTGAATCCCTAATCTTCAGCTGGTGATAGCCTGAACGGAGGTCAATCTTGGAGAATACCCTTGCCCCCTGGAGCTGGTCAAACAAATCATCAATACGGGGCAGGGGATACTTGTTCTTCACTGTCACCTTGTTCAATTGCCTGTAGTCAATGCACATTCTCATTGTGCCATCCTTTTTCTTCACAAACAAGACCGGTGCACCCCACGGTGACACACTCGGACGAATGAACCCCTTATCCAGGAGCTCCTGAAGCTGATCCTTTAGTTCTTTCAACTTTGCTGGTGCCATGCGATATGGAGGAATAGAAATGGGCTGAGTGCCCGGCACCAGATCAATACCAAAATCAATGTCCCTGTCCGGCGGCATGCCCGACAGGTCTGCTGGAAACACATCAGGGAAGTCCCTCACAACGGCAACAGAATCGAGAGTAGGAGTCTCAGCTCCAACATCTCTCACAAAAGCCAAATACGATAGACAACCTTTCCCATCCATCCGCTGTGCCTTTAGGAAGGAAATCACCCTGCTGGGAACATAGTCAGTCATACCACGCCACTAATTCCTCGGAACACCCGGAATAGCCAATGTAACTGTCTTGGCATGACAGTCCAGAATAGCATGGTACGGAGATAGCCAGTCCATACCCAGAATAACATCAAAATCTACCATGCTAACAACAACAAGTCGACTCGGGTCTCCAGACCCCCAATAGTCACCAGACAAGACCGATACACATGATCCACAACAATAGTATCACCCACCGGGGTAGATACATGCACAGGTAAAGCAAGACACCCACAGGTCGTACCCAGGTGATGAGCAAAATATGAAGACACATAGGAATAGGTAGAACCGGGATCAAACAAGACAGAGGCATCCCTGTGGAAGACTGAGATAGTACTTGTGATAACAGCATTTGATGCAGTAGTGTCTCCCCTATCTGGGAGAGCATAGAATCGTGCCTGGCCACCGCCCGATCGGCCTCCCCCTCTGGGGCGACCCCTAGCTGCCTGACTCTCACCCCTAGCTGACGGGGAGGGTGCTGAAGAAGATGGACCAGAAGACGAGGGCTGACCCCTCTGCTGAAACTGACCACCACAACGCCGAGGACAATCCCTCTTCATATGGCCAAACTCACCGTACTCGTAGCAACTGCCTGGTGCTGGAGAAGGGGACTGAAGGGAACCCCTCGCTGCAGAAGAACCCTGTGCTGAAGAGGCATGAGAAGAGCTCTGTGCAGGAAGGGCACTAAGTGAAGACTGGCCCTGCTGAAATCCCTAATGACCATGGCCTGAAGAAGCCCCACTATACTCAGGGCGAGCTGACTGAGGAGGCCTGAAGGAACGACCTCTACCACGCTGGAACTGGCCCCTAGACGGAGCACCACTGAAACTGCCTGAACTCTGAGGCCTCTTGGCCTCCCTCTCCTCACGTTCCCTACGGCGAATCGCCTCAATATCACAAGCAATGTCAACTACCTCCTCGAACGAGGCACCCAAAACCCTCTCTCTGGTCATCAAAATGCGGAGTGAATAGTTGAGGCCATCCACGAACCTCCTAATCCTCTCCCGATCAGTCGGAATCATCCAAGTAGCATTACGAGCTAGCTGAGAAAACCTCATCTCATACTGAGTCACAGACATGTCCCCCTGAGTCAACCACTCGAACTGACGATGCAGCTCCTCCCTGCGAGACTGCGGTACGTACTTCT
>NW_017694374.1:0-4079 GCF_001879085.1 Nicotiana attenuata | reverse complement strand
GGGCCTCAACCAAAAGCACCAATACCACCTAATACCTTATTCGAACTTGCACCAATCCTCAAAACACCTCAAACAACACCGGAAACCCGATTAAATCAAGGATTCAAGCCTAAGAACTTCAAATTCTAACCAAATACGCTTTCGATCAAAAACCTAACCAAACCTCGTCCGAATGACCTGAAATTTTGCACACACATCCCAAATGACATGACGGAGCTACAGCAACTTCCGGAATTCAAATCCAACCCTCGGATCAAAAACTCACTATCGGACCGGAAACTTCAAAAATCCAAACTTCGGCATTTCAAGTCTAAATGAGCTACGGACCTCCAAATAACATTCCGAACACGCTCCCAACCCCGAAATCACCTAACGGAGCTAACGGAACCATCGGATTTCCATTACGAGGTCGTCTTCACACTGTTCCGAATACGGACCATTTTTCAACTCTTAAACTCTCATTTAGGGACTAAGTGTCCCAAAACACTCCAAATCCTAATACCGAACGTCCCGGCAAACCAAAATAGCAGAAATGAACTTAGGAAAAGCAATTAATGGGGAATCGGGGCGTAAATTCCAAAAACGACCGGCCGGGTCGTTACAGTAGACAACCATTTCTGAGAAGAAAAAAAATATGGGACAAAATTAAGGATTTTATGGATAAAAGAATCATGGAGGGCAGATATAGGAAAAATCGAATCTTCAAGGGTGAATTTGAATTTTTTTCTCAATAGTTTTCTAATTATCAAATAAAAGTAAGATTTTAATAATTTTTACCTTAACATTTAAACGTGCATTAATTAAGTAGTGAAAAGTCCGTACTACAAAAAGCTTACCGCCTTTCTTTTTGAAAAATCTTCTTAGCCGTGTCCGTTATTTTCAAAACCACAACACACTACTAAGCTAAGAAAACTTCCCAAAAGAGAGCGAAAATTTTAACTCCAGCAGGTACCCACTGTTTCAAAAGCTCACTATGCCCATCTATACTTCAGTGCCGGCTCTAGAGAAAAGCTACTAAAGCAATTGCTTTGAACTTTTTGACCTTTTGCTCATTGTAATTCTTGATTTATGCTAAAGTTGGATTGGCCGACAATGTGATGTCTCATTATCTTCTTCAACTGCTTTCCACAAATAAAAATATTGTAAGTAGGTCTTCATCGTCACAACCATCATTGATAGTTATCTCCTGTGAACATGGTAGGAGAAGCCAAAGGAAACGTATTTGATGCTATATCAGGAAAAAAATGTCTCACGTCACTTGATGGTATAGATTGCTAGCTCTGATACCAATATGAAGGAAAATATTTTATTGTAAAATCTCCGAAAGCTAGATTTATAGTCAAAATTATATAGGAATAAGTATTTAGGTTCCTAGTTGAAATAGGTTTTATACCATTATAAATAGGGGTATTAGTAGCTTATTTTATATAAGAAAATGTGTAGAGATTTGTGAGAACTGTAGATAGCTTTAAGAGATTTTATAATAAAATAGCTTTTATTTGTGTATCGATATGTATCCATGTGAGAAATTGCAGAGCCAAGGTAGACAACAGTTCCTGAGAAGTTAAAACTGTCACGACCCGGATTTCCCACCATCGGGAGTCGTGATGGCGCCTACTAATAGGAGCTAGGCAAGCCAATTGATTTAATATTACTCTTAACATCATCAACAAATATAAAGATCAACAAGTCAGTTAATATAAAAGCAGAAGTCTTTAGAACTTAAATAACTGAAAACCCAAAAATTTGCGGAAGTTAACATTTCTCTACCCAAGACTGGTGTCGCTAGCTCACGAACTACTAAAAAGTGCTAAAAACAAGTCAGAATAGAAATACACCAATGTTTGTCTCGGTACAAGGAAAACAAACTAAAAACATGGAAAGGGACCCCGGCCTGCGAACGCCAGCTAGGCTACCTCGAAAGTCCCTGGACTGATGCCAGCTCCCAATCAACTACTGATGTGGTCCAAAAGCTGCTCCGGTACCGTGATCTATGCAAAAGAGCACAGAAGTGTAGCATCAGCACAACCGACCCCATGTGCTGGTAAGTGCCTGGCCTAACCCCGGCGAAGTAGTGACGAGGCTAGACATGACCACCAATCAACCTGTGCAGATATATATGTGTACAAGTACTACAAAAATAACAGCGGAAAATAATAATCAATACTGGGAGGGAAAAAACATGCTTTTAGGGATAACGGATAAAAATAGAACGGTAGGAGTACATAAGGAAAAATCACAACTGGTTCCTTCCAACACAGATTACGTGGACGGCGTGCCATACGATCCCATCTTACAATATATAAGTGGTCGGCGTGCCACACGATCCCATTTTATAATATATAAGTGGTCGGCGTGCCACACAATCCCATTTTATAATATATAAGTGGTCGGCACGCCACACGATCCCATTTTATAATATATATAAGTGGTCGGCGTGCCACACGATCTCATTTTATAAGATATAAGTGATCGGCGTGCCACACGATCCCATTTTATAATATCAACAGTTCTTCCAATGAAATTTACTCTATACAATGCAACAATTTATACGAATTCATAAGACAACAAGTACACAATAATTATGACTCACCGAAGAAAACAAGTAATGACAAGTAACACAATAAAGAAAAATGCCAACATAAAGAAACTCAGTGATAGCGGAATAAGACAACTAATGCACTTGAACCGATAACAACAAGAAAATCAATAAATAGAAGTAGAGGACAACATAACTCAATTATCAGCCAAAACATCAAGAAAATCAAAGACAAGTGCACGGCATCACCCTTCGTGCTTTTACTCTCGTACTCACCAAAACAATCAAATAAAGTGCACGGCATAAACCTTCGTGCTTTCCCTCACATAACTCTCATATCATGGCACGGAATGATCCTCGTGCAATTGTAATCAAATCAGAGCACGGAATGTTCCTTCGTGCATAAATAATCAAAACATGGCACGGAATGACCCTTCGTGCAAATATAATCAAACATGGCACGGAATGTTCCTTCGTGCATAAATAATCAAAACATGGCACAGAATGACCCTTCGTGCATATCACTCTTCCTCACCCATACAACAATCACAAACAACAGGGTGAGGGGATAGACAAACAACATTAAATATCCCGGCAAGGGAGAACCAAGCAAAACAGCTCAATCTCGGCAAGGGAGCAACAACAATATGTTCAAACATCCCGGCAGGGGAGATAATCACATCCCTTTTTACTACGTTCATTCCTTACTTTATAATCAGGTCAAAAATCGAGCCAACGCTCCAAGGAGATCACAAATCATATTTCCTTCTCATTCCTTCCATATCATATAAAAACCACCAATTAACAAGGAAGAGTCACTACCGAATCCCAAATAAGCACTAATAAGGACTCACGGTCATGCTAGACACCGGTGTATAGATACTCGTCACCATGCCTATACACCGTACTCAACATTTAGCAATTAGCAAATAATACTCTAATCCTATTCCCTCAAGCCAAAGTTAGATCGAACACTTACCTCGAATGCTCCGAACTCAACTCAAGCCTCTAGTATAGCTTTACCCCTCGAATTCGGCTCCAACTCAGTCAAATCTATGAAATAATGACTTTACAATATTAGTAATAGCTAAACAAACTAAACCCAATACTTAAAAATGAATTTCCAAGCTCTCTTCTAAAAATTCCAAAATCGCTCCCGGGCCCGCTTGGTCAAAACACGAGGTTCGAACCAATTCCATGTTACCCATTCCCCCACGAGCCCGAATATACAATTTGTATTCAAATTCGACCCCAAAACGAGGTCTAAATTCAAGAAAATCGAAAAGCCCCAACACTACCCATTTCCCCCAATTTCAACCCTAGATTACATGTTCTAGGCCTAGGATTTCATTGGATGATGATAGAAAATGAAGAAAATGAGTTAGGTAATACTTACCCAAGAATATTTGGTGAAGAAATGCTCCAAGGATCGTTACAAGGCTGTGGAGAAGAAAGGTTTTCGTGAAATGGGGAAAAATCCCGAAATGGGTTCTGTTTTGGGTATTTAAAATCGCTGGACAAATTTGCCTTTCGTGTTCGC
>NW_017694373.1:0-4079 GCF_001879085.1 Nicotiana attenuata | reverse complement strand
GACTATACAAGGCAAAGGTGGCCATGCCTGGACTCCCTCCCTACTGCTCTTGAGATCACCAGGAGGTTTTATGATTCAGAAGATGTGAATGAAGCCAGGGCTATGTAGAAAAGTGAAATGAGGCCTGAGCACAAGGTCTTGTTTGAATTTGTCAACAAGTGCTTATTGCCCAGACAGGAGAGAAGGCACACTGCTAATTACATGGATCTAGTTCTTATGGAGTGCCTGGAGAGAGGAAAGCAAATCAACTGGCCTACCTTCATTATCAAGCTGCTAAACAGGGTCATAAATGGCTCCAAGGCTCATGCTACTCCATATGGCTTTATACTAACCACAATTCTGGACAGGCTAAATGTGCCTCTGAAGAAATGGGAAATGGCCTCGAGCAAGGAATACTTTGGCATCAATACTCTTCTTGCTTGTGACTATACAGTCAATGCCATCCCAAATGAACCTGGTTTATCCCAGAAGACACCCATCAACAACAAAGTTAGGGCTCTGGTTCAGGAATGTGCAGCCAAGGATGCTGAAATAGCTAGGCTCAAGGCTCGTGTGATTGAAGTGGAAACTGAGAGGGATGGTCTCAGAACCGAGCTTGCCAAAGAAAAGGAGAAGAATGATTGAATTCTTCAGAACATGCTGAATCTTCTCCAAACTCAAACCCAACCCTCTAGTTCCTCCAAGCCTTAGGACTCCTAGCTTTTGTCTCCTGAACTTGTTTAGTACCCCAGTGACCCAGATTAGGGATTTTTCTATCTTTCTATTTTTGCTCATGATTTGAATGTTTTTCTTTCTTTTTGTGGATTGTAGGTGGCAACATATCTCTATCAATGATAACTACTGTCTTGCTCTTGTTCAATGATTAATCTGTCCTTGATAGTTAAATATGTTTGCTTGATTACTAATGATTGCACCATGATTGCACTTGCAGTTGCCCTAGTGGCCATGATTACTTATTAAAATCTGGGAATCACACTAAGTATGCAACTTTTCGATGATGCCAAAAGGGGGAAGAGACATTGTGCTTTACACATTCTGAAAAATAAGTGATATTTATAACCTAATTAACCTGGTCCTTGATGATAAGTGAATTTTCTAAAGTTAGTATTGATGGTTAAGCTGAGTTCTTACAGGCTCCAAAAGCACAGAAGTTTGTCATCATCAAAAAGTGGGAATTTGTTGGCCCAAGAACAGGTGAAGTTTTGAAGATTGACAAAAGAACTCAGTCATGGACCAGGTCCATCTTGTGAAGCACAGTCATGATTAATCTATACATGTGAGAGGCACGTGAAGGAGATAAGTCCTACTGATCAAGCAGCAATGTCTCCCGATCTGATCGAAAACGTTGCATATTAGATAAGGAGAGAAAGTTTCCTTATATGAAGAGAACACTATCTAGGATGAAGATAGTGTTAGAGTTTGAGATCATCATGAACTCTTCTACGATAGAAGAGCAACAATTGAGTCCCAATCGAACTCTGATCACTAACCTATTAAATGTCAGTGTTGTTCTCTTTTACAGGTAATGCACATAGCAGAAGTTAAACTAAATCGAGAGCAAAAGAGCAAGGCGATTTTGCAAGCAATTTATGTGTGATTTGAGTGTGCACTCGTGAAGCTACTTGAACGAGATAGAAGAACCAGTTACATTGTGTCTATCTTTTATTCTAGTTCAATTGTAGTAGGTGATTTAAAATTGTACCTTTCAGCTTTCATAGAAGTAATTGTATTAGGTACCTAGAGTGTTCAAGTTATAGCTAACTTGAAGGTGTCGCAACAGTTGAGGTTGTGTGCCACAACGGGATTAGAGTTAATCCTTAGGTTTACAAAGAGTTTTTGTAAATGTTGTTTTGGCTCAGTGATATTAGTGGAAGTTTGGAAAAATCCTACTGAGTAGTAGGTCGTGGTTTTTTCACCTTTTGAGCCAGGTGTTTTCCACGTAAAATATCTGTGTTCTTTATTTTCAGTATTTATTATTCCGCAAACAGTAGTAGTTGGAGCACCTAGAAGAACCAGGTTCTTCTATAGTTCAGTTAAGCGAAAATTGGGTACCGCACAAATCACCCCCTGTGTGATATTGACGCTTAAAACATCACCATGTATGTCA
The DNA here is from genome assembly GCF_001879085.1 of Nicotiana attenuata. Classification (NCBI taxonomy): domain Eukaryota; kingdom Viridiplantae; phylum Streptophyta; class Magnoliopsida; order Solanales; family Solanaceae; genus Nicotiana; species Nicotiana attenuata. Next base: position 1,972 of record NW_017694373.1, on the reverse strand, counting down.
AAAACCTGGCTTCACTAGTCGACAACTAACAACTCACTCGCCAAGAAGTGCTAAAGCCAGAATGAAGATTGCTTTACCATATGGAGAACAAGAAGCACATACGTGGGAATTCTAATTCACATAAAGCAGATTTCACTTCAACTTATTGTAAAGATGCTTGAATATCTCATTGTAAAGCAACGATCCATGACTAAGATTATCAAGTGATGCAAGTATATGTCACTGTAATTATACTTGTTCTCCGAGAAATCTTTGTTGGCAGCCCCTTCCAACAATCAACGGCACTATTACAGAGTTCACATCAAGCCTTTTAATTACAATCCTTAATGAAATCAACAAGGAATAAGTAATTTTACTGTAATTACAGTTCATTTATAACAATATCCAAACATAAACAGAAGATGCTCAGCTCTTAATTCAAGTCTGCCAATCCCACAGTTCATTTAATCCGACTTTTGGCTTCAAATTTAACAGTCTGACCAATTAATGACTAAATCTGTAAGTCACAACTATACAAGACAAGAACAAAACTCTTCTCATCACCCATTACTACACAGCTTTTTATCAAACATAAGGATCAGAATTTCATTTTAATTAAAACTCATGCTTAACAATCAGGATATGCAAATCAGCAAACAAAAAATCATTAAACTTAGCATGTAAGAACATGATTCGCGTTTCACATACTGTCAGTCCAAAATGAACATGTTGTCATTTGATTCGAATGATGAATACATAATCAGAAGAGTGATTAATACCTGGACAGCAGTAGTAAGTGTAACAACTAAATTTCGCTCCTGAAAAATAACAATCAAGACAAGAAATATAGCGACAAATGTTATATTCAATTTCAAGTGATGGGGTTACAATCTCTAAAATATCTCTAAATCTAAAGAGATATAGTCCTCTGATTCTTTTCCTCACGGATGATGTTTCAAGAGCTTGAAAGCTTGCTCTTGAACTTGACGGATTTCAGATTTGTAGTACGTCACGAACAACTTGAAGGTCATCACGAATTAGGATTTGATGTTGGGTTATCACGAACGGAAGATTTGAAGTCGTCCGCCTATGACTTGAGTTCGCCTTTGGAATTTGACCACAGACGACGATTGCAGATATGGATGGAGACCTTGATGCTATTCTTCAGAGCTTCTTCGGCCTTTACTTCTGCTTACTTGCTTGTCCCTTAGCCTTCTCCTTTGACCCCTTTATATAGGTGTGGGGTGGAGTAATCTTGAAGAAAACCCTAGTGGATCATTGGGCTTGAGGCTTATGGGCCGACCCATTTGATAGAAGACCAATTGACGGCTAGCCCAATATATATTGGACCTTTATTTAAATCAATTTAATTGGATTTAAATAGCAAACCCAATTATACCAGTCCATGTTACTTAATTGAACCAATATATATTTAATTTGTGGTAAAATTCAAATTTCTTATGGATTTAAATTTGACAAAGTTTTAATTGTTTACAAATGCCCCCTACTTCAAGGCTTGGCGGGATGTAAGCTTGCGAAAATGAAAGACAAGACTTGAAGTATATGTGAGAAGAACAGTTCAACACGTTATACTATTTACTTTCCTTTTCTAATTTGGAGTCTGATCACAATTTTCCATTTTCAGAAGCGCAACTTACATGCGTGTCTACTTGTCCATGGAATGATTTCTTTTTTTCCAAAGTCTTATGGACTTATTAACTGGAAATCAGTCAACATTTCCAAAGTACAAAGTCATGTAAATCTTGAAAATAATAGATTTATAGAATGCTTAAACCAAGAACTTAAATCAACTTCCTTTTTTGATGTCATGCATTAAAATCGTTGAAGGAGAGATTTCCAAACATGGCACTTTCCCCGTTAATTGTAAGAATTTTTTCTCTTTCTTGTACGAACATATATGGACCAAAATTCTTTCCTTTAATTTTCTGTTTTCATCTTTCAAACTTAACCAATTCCAATTTGGACGTGATAT
>NW_017694372.1:0-4081 GCF_001879085.1 Nicotiana attenuata | reverse complement strand
CCAACCAAACACATTTTTTAAATTCGAACAGGAGTTGGATTATTGCATCTCGAGTTTGCTCATCTGTGTGAATGCTTATTTTGGTTTCCCTTATTTCTTCGGCAGTTCCCAAATTAACCGGTTCAGTGTCATTCAGATTTGGCTTAGGTTTGTTCTCAAATTGTTCCAATTCTCGATTTATTTCCCTAAAAGCCTCTTCTTCATCATATTCTAGTTCTTGATTCATTATTTCACAATTAGACAGCGTGTTTGAGTCTGGGCATGAAGTCCGCAAGCATGTCATGTTATTTAAAGCTGCGTTATTATAACTGAAAAGAGAAGATGAAAAGGGAAAAATAACCAGAATTAGAAATAAAAGAAAGATGGATGATGAAATATTGATTTCATTTCTTGGAATTGGAAAGATAACAGGGTTTACATTCAGGAATTTAAAGACAAGAAACTAAAAGAAACACCCGAGTTACACCCTGAAATAACTCGGGATGCAGATAAGGTGACAGGGCTAGTCTACCGGGACTCCCGCCTAATCGGGAATGGCGTAGCCTTCCAGTTCTGGAGTTTAGCATCTGGTCCCATATAGAACAGCTCAGCGGTGCTAGTCCCTTCCCCTGGCTGAACCATGTTGGTTTGATAAAGCATTTGTCTCATAGCTCCACATATATCTTCGATTTCCTCAGCTGTGAACACCTCATCGTTCCTTTCTTTGCCATACTTGGCCTTGACAAAAGTATCATAGAGATGTGGCAATGGTTGTGGCAGAACCCATCCTTCTTTCTTTCTTTCCTCGACCCATTTCTCATCATCTGGAGTAGGGTGGAAGCCTATTCCGAAAAACTTTTCTGCTGTGGGTAGAGTTACCGGCTCAGATATTCCTTGTAAATCTTTTCCCAACCCTTTTCCTGGCTTGAAACCGTGTCTAATAATTTCTCTGGCCACCATGATTGAAGCGTTAGACAGGAAAGGCTGAGGACAAGGATTTCCCTCCTCGTGTTGATCTGCTACCACAATTTCAAAGGCTTGATAAACAATATGCTCACTTCCTTCCCTCGCCTCCAAACATGGGATAGATGGGTCACGATAAATGGACTGCTTGTCTTCTCCATGGACCACGATTTCCTGGTCTTCATACTCGAATTTTACCATTTGGTGGAAGGTAGAGGGCACAGCTCCTGCAGCATGGATCCAGGGCCTTCCCAGAAGAAAATTATAACATGTATCCATGTCCAACACCTGGAAGGTTACCTCGAACCTACCGGACCTATGGTCAATATCAAATAAATTTCACCGATGGTATCCCTCTTAATACCATCAAAAGCTCTCACACAAACATTATTCGGACGAATCCTTCCCGTCCCGATTTCCATCCTTTGCAATGTGGAGAGCGGGCAGATGTCAACCCCCGATCCTCCATCCACCATGACTCGTTTGACATAATAACCTTCACACTTGACAATCAGATGCAAGGCTTTGTTGTGAGTTGCGCCTTCCGGAGGCAAGTCATTTTTACTAAAAGAGAGTTGATTGATGGCGAAGAACCTTTCTGCCATCCTTTCGAGCTGCTCGACTGAAGTTTCAATTGGCACGTACGCCTCATTCAAAGTTTTCATCAAGATCTTCTGATGTTTGGAGGATTTTGTCACCAATGATAGCAGAGACACCTGTTCAGGATATTTCCTTAATAGATCCACTGTTTCATAATCAGGCATCTTCATTTTCTGGAAGAAGGCTTCTGCTTCCTCAGCACTTACTGGCCTCTTGGACGGAAAACGCTTTCGAGCGGCATTGTTTACCTCCTATAAATTCGAATATTTCTCAATAGAGGTTTTCCCTGGTAGTTCCCCCGAAATTTCTTTGCCCTTGTAAGTGACCACTGTTTGCTGATAGTTCCATGGCACTGCAGAGGGGTCTGTCATTGGCTTCTGTGGTACGCATCCAATAACCACTAGCTAATTCAGCCGAGGCGGTTTAATTGTCCCCCGTACCACATAGGCTCCTTTCGGTACGTATATTGGCGTTTCCCCTTTTACTTCAACTTTCCTTCGAGCACTGACAACTAATGGTTTTTCTTGGCGTCCTCGCGGAACATAGAGAATTCCGTTCTTAGGAGGTTCCGTCTCTACTTTTGTCTCAGGTTTCTTCTCAGGCTCAGTTTTGACACTTTTATTCTTCTTCTCCCCTTTCCCTTGCTTCGGGGGTACCCTGGGTTTCTTTTCTGCATCGGCAATGGCAATTATAGCTTTTAATGCGGGATCAAATTCTCTGTCTTCACAGATCATCCCGATTACCAGCCCGTTGTTGTGAGTGGGCAATGGGTTATTAGTCACATTTGGGGCTTCTTCATCCCTCAATACTATTTTCCCTTGTTCAATCAAATCTTCCATAGCTTTCTTCAATGTCCAGCAGTTATCAGTACTATGCCCTTCAGCTCCTGAATGGTAGGCACAATGGACCCCTCGTTGATAAGCTGGAGATTTCGGGTTCTGCCTGTTTTGGGGAATAGGCTGCAGCAAATTCATCTGGACGAGTTTCGGGAACAAACTGGAGTAAGGTTCACCAATCGGCGTAAAATTTGGTCGTCTGGGTGGTTTCCGAGGGCGGAATTTATTTTGCGGTGGTCGGGGATTATATTGGTTCTGGTGAGGAAGTTGATTTCTTTGGAATGGAGGTGGATTTAGGTTAGCTTGTGGTTACGGTCGGCCGAAAGGTTGAGCATTCATGACCGCATAAGGTGTAGGAGCATAAGCCATATCAGTATGAGGATAGTAGTGTTGAGGGGTTCTTTCAGAGAATACCGGTCTAGGAGTCGGGTATCTTCTTCCTCCCGATGCTGCCATCACTGTTTCTTCTTTCTTTTTGCCTTTGGCCATTCCTCCAGAACCGCCTTGGATGGCTTGGGAGGTTGCTCTTATGGCTGACTGGCTCAAGATTCTACCCATTTTTAGCCCATTCTCTACCATCTCTCCGATTTTTATTGCCTCTGCGAAGGGCTTACCCATGGCGGACATCATATTCTGAAAATAGTCTGCTTCCTGGGCTTGAAGGAAAACAGTGACCATCTCTACCTCATCCATCAGAGGCTTCACTCTTGACGTTTGTTCGCGCCACTTAATTGCATATTCACGGAAACTTTCTGAAGGCTTTTTCTTAAGATTTGCCAAAGAGTTCCTGTCTGGCGCGATGTCTATGTTGTACTGAAATTGTCGAACAAAGTCTCGGGCCAGATCATCCCAAATATGCCAACGCGAGACATCTTGGTCCATATACCATTCTGAAGCGATGCCAATCAAGCTTTCTCCAAAATATGCCATCAACCACTCTTCTTTGCCACCGGCTCCCCCTAACTGATTGCAATACTTCTTCAGGTGAGCAATGGGGTCACCGTGTCCGTCATACTTCTCAAATTTTGGTGTTTTGAACCCTGACGGCAAGTGTACATGAGGGAACATACATAGGTCTGTATAGGAGACACTCTTTTGCCCGCTCAAGCCTTGCATGTTTTTCAAGCTCTGCTCGAGGCTTCTCATTCTCTTCGCCATCTCATCCTGCTCTGGGGCTTTGGGGGTTTTGTCCTGCCCTGGTGTAAGCTCGTATGGTGGTGGCTGAGAGTAATTATATGTGGGATATTAAGGAGGATCCACTGGAAAGACAGGGTTTTGGAAGGTGAAAGCTGAGGGATCAAAGGCAGGCCTTGGCAGTGAAGGTTGTGTTGTAGCAGGGCATGGTGGAGCAGTGAAGATGTTAGGAGCTGCTCCTGCTGGGAACACCTGGGGGCGGACCTCAGAAGGTGTTCCGACGAAGTGAGCGGTCATGGTAGGCTGTCCCAAAGGAGTATGAGGGTGGCTGATAGGGACAGTAGTAGCACCTCCAGATCTAGGGAATAACTCTGGGAATCCGGGAATGGTGCTTGGAGGTTCCTTTCCGTTGTTCCAAGCATCCCACATTTCCATCAATCGCAGGCGCAAGATCTGATTTTCTTCAGCTGTAAAAGATTCAGAGGCCGGGACACCCGAGATGGGGCTGTCTTCAGGTATGGGGATTGCAGGCAGAGTCATTTCAGACGACATTTCTGTATTTCCTTTGG
>NW_017694371.1:0-4082 GCF_001879085.1 Nicotiana attenuata | reverse complement strand
GGACCTTGTGGGCAACCTCTGAAGGGTGAAATCGGGCATTACGTGCGTTGGGTGGATGTTCATTGTCTAGGGTAACGGATATGACAGGAGGGCAATATTGGGGAGAAGTGATTGAAGGATGAGTGATGGGGCTACTAGGGTAATTGGGGCGAGCGTGATAAGCGGGTGTATTTGGAAAATATGGAGGATCGTCCGGCATTGTGTTGGGAGTTTGGGTAGCGTCCGGGAAAATTGGTGGTGGCGGGGGTGGCGCCTTTCCAGTCATCCAGGCTTGATACATGTTTGTCATGTGTTGTCGCAGCATCCGCACCTCTTCAACCAACCTATTATCCCGTTCCACCAACTGTTGTCGAACATTGGTATCAAGCAACTCAGTTCTGTCGTTCTCTGCCATTGCCTTTTGCCTTTGTGTTGCAGGGAAAAGTTACTTTTAAAACCACAAACCAACCACCTGTCTGGCATGATATGGCAAAATGAAACCATCACGTTAGCGTTAGGGCATTTAACACATTGGTAACAGCTTTTGATCGGGCGCATGCGTCATCCCGGCTTTTCCTTATTTCCAATTGCAAACTTTTCTTCCTTTGTTTTTCTTCTTTTTCCTTCTTTTTTCTTTACTCTTGCCTTTGTCCTCTCTCGTTCCTATTTCCTTCCTTTCTTGAGTTTTGTTTTTCCGCTCTTTTCTTTTCTTTTTGCCTTTTGTGGTTTTTCCTCTCTTTTTCTCGGTTTTTTTTTTCTTTCTTTTGGTTATGGTCGAATCCTATGGAGATTGCCTACGTATCACGACCCCGCGTGAATCAGACCGAGCGTAGTTCTTGCAGAATAAATGTAAAGTAGAAGCAAAATGCTTTTTTTGGGATTTTCAATTATATTGATAGAAAATACGTCTATCACAAAGACTCAAAACTGACAGATTAAACAACTACCAGACTCTAATGCAGAAAAGAACTACAGACTCCATCATCCCTATTCTACTTTAAATGAAAATACAGACTTAATCAACTGACTGACTTTTACAGACTCCAGTAGAAAAGGAAATACAGACTCAGAAGACAATCATGAATACATTAAAGCTCCTGGCGCCCGCGGGACATCATTCGGTCTCGCCGCGGGCCTATATGCAAGTTCCCCTTATTTTGAATCGTGCTCATCCTGCACATTTATTAAGGTGATTTAATCACTTATTTTGACCTAAAAGAAAACAAAAAAAACTGACACTATTTTGTTCAAATTCCAATTGTAAAACAAACGGCCGATTTTGCAGTTACGGCCTTTCAGCACTTCGTAAAGAAGATTTTAAGGCTGTGCCTGCTAACCGTTTAAAAATGACTCAGGGTGGCTGTTCTTGCAAAAACAGCCTTCCGGCGCCCTTTTGGGGACATTCGGCTTAGTTTAAACAAGAATGGCGGCACCCGACTTATTCATGACGAAATTAAAAATTTTTGGCTATTTTTGCAAAAGGGGTGGTTGGACCCGATGAGGGTTGCCTACGTATCTCACATCCGGTGAGAATCAAACCAGCGTAGTTTGGGCTGATAAATCTAACTATTTTGAAAACAAGACTCTTTTTGTTTTCGGCAAATACACTATTTCTGAAAGCAAGATTTTTCAGTGGCAAATAAACAAACTAATTTTAAAATAAAACTCTTTTTGTTTTTCTTTCCATTGGCCAACAAAACAAACTAAGAACAAAAAACATACTTTTCTTCTTGTTCTTTTATTTTCTCAAAAATCCGGCAGCATTTCGGCACTACTTGGACATTGGTTTTTCTAATATAGGTAATTAACTCTCTACACTGCTATTTTCTCTTTTTCTCTTTTTGTTTTGCCAATTTTCCCAGATATTCAAAGCCGGTCAGCATGCGAGTCCCAAACAGATAAATGCACAAGTAGGATGCATCAGGATCGTCCATTATTCCGGGTACACCTGTCCTAGACGGACCCAACCCCTGTGTTGAGTCCCCTAAGTCAAAATGCACATGATGCAAATAAGCGTTCCTACTCGGGATCCGGCATGAAGTCAAGTTCTTCTAGGTTCAAAACCTGGGTATGTGTTCTAGACTGTGCACCCGAGCGGACAACTCGAGTCGAGGAGGGGGCTACGTACCGGGAACCAAAAGGCCATCCGGCTTAGTAACTTGTCCGGCCTCTTTCTTATTTTTCAGTGTATCGACACTAACAGAATAGGGAGTCTCCACCAGTGAGCACATCCCCGGAGGTGAGAAGAGAAGGGTTTCGCCACAGTTTATATACAATCCAGATAATATCAAAGCGGTAAACAGCAACATTTTGCACATTTAACATGAAACATGTAGAAAAATCAGATAAAGCCAAATACAACAATATATCTAAGCTCGAATTCTGAACCCTGAACCAAAGTTCTGGGTTCTTATCCCCAGCAGAGTCGCCAGAGCTGTCACACCTCCTTTTTCCTACACCTGTGAGGGTGTAAAGGAGTTTTTCCAATTAAAGGACAGTCGGAACGGGATTTATTATTAATATTCAGAGTCGCCACTTGGGAGATTAATGGTGTCCCAAGTCACCGGCTGAATCCCGATCCGAGGAAATTATGACTCTGTTAACAGTCCGCGAACCAGAACTCCGAGTAAGGAATTCTGTTAACCCGGGAGAAGGTGTTAGGCATTCCCGGGTTCCGTGGTTCTAGCACGGTCGCTCAGCTGTTGTATTTGATTTTATCTGATTTCAAAACATGTCCAAACTCATGTGCCTTTATTAGTAAACCGCTTTATTATTTTTTATTTTTTATAAGAATTGCAACGTCGTGAAAATGTATCTCGACCATGTCGCACCAGTGCACCCGTGGTTGTTGACGCATTTCGACTTCGTTGAGATTCGGATTTGGGTCACATAAATGTGCACCCGAATTTAGGAAAGTAATATTATTAAAATACGCGCCTAAAGGGGCTAACGCGTTATTACCTTTGGGGAGGGCCGTGAAATTCGCTAAGCGGCCTATCCCGAAATCTAAGTTTTTTATAAACCATTATCGAAGACCCGCAATTTGGCGAGGCTCGTGTAATTTTTATTCATTGAAGGGCAATCCTAAAGCAACTATATTTTCATTCGTCTCTAACAGCACAAGAAAAGTCCTAAAGTTTGTTATTGAACTGAAATAAGTCAAATGGTAATTCTATGTCAAGGCCACCCATTGGGCTCTGAGATGAGCCCAACGAAGGAGTATTATACCCATGCTCTACTAACAAACTGCCAGTCCAGGCTTAGGCCCAAGTCCACACGTGAGGGAACTTAGCATGGACCTGGGCCCTCGTATCAGACATCCTGAGGCCCAAGTGTCCTGGGAATAGGCTATTATACAACTCTAAGAACTCTCACAAACGGGTTAATTAATTCAAATCAGTCCGGTTGATGATGCATGATTTAATTTAAGTAAAACTACTGATATTAACCACTGACATGCAATTATTTTTTTTCCTATGTTGAAATAATGAGCTTAAGGAAACGAAAGAGATGACATCTAAACTAGTATGCTGATATTGACTACTGTAATACAAAACTGTTCGAAAAGCACACTTTAGCTTTGAAATGGAGATTGAAACGGGCTGATCTCTCAATCAATTATGAATTCAAACCTGTTCTGATTTTTTTATGCTTAACAAAGTGCTAAATTGAAACCAGTACCAAGCTACACTAATTCTACAGCTGATCGCCACAAATTAACAGTCCAAAACAGTCCCGTTAGGTACAAGTTACACAGTCTGAGTTTCATTTGAATGTGGATCTAAGTAAACTTCATTATACAATACATATCACTAATGGCTACTTAATTATGAATGCATCCTCTAGCAAACAACGGCTGAATACTTTCATTTCATGCTCAAGCTCGAAGCTACATCAACTTTGAGTTCAATTGTGTACCTGGATATAAAAATACAAATGAGAATAGAGGAGGACAGCAACAAAAGCGTAACAGTAGCAGCAACTGGAGCCAAAGCAGCAGCAAATTCAATTTCCACCCAGAATCACACTTAAACACAGCCCGGAAAGTTGTAAAACCAACAGCAATAGCAAATACCCACACTAGACTCAACTGGACTCGAATT
>NW_017694370.1:0-4082 GCF_001879085.1 Nicotiana attenuata | reverse complement strand
TTATCTTTGTCATCTTTTCACATCATTGATGATCCTTACTCGCCTTGCGGTAATCCTTCTGCACCAAGGATAACAAAATTCCTTACTCACGAGGGTGACACTTAGTGTTACTGGCACACATCGTCCCTTAAGCTTAACTTTGCTCACATTGCTTGCTTTAGGGAAGCGTCTTCCTGAATGACCTTTAAGGGTTATTCTTTTGTCGTCCATCCTATTATCGTCGGAACATAATCTCTAAATTCACATGATGCCGACTATTATCAAATTACTCGGTCCCTAATTCATGTTTAGTTTATCTTGTTCACCAGTCCATACTGATTTCTATTACTTTGGGGTCTAACTTTTCCTTTTGGTAATCGCGTTAGAGTTGTGAACTTACTTCTCGAAATGAGGATATGACTGTATGGCCTATACTCTTTTGTTGTCTTAAGGCCTGTCACCTCTCGTTTCTTCTCTCACTTGACTATAGACTCTGTAATACTGTCATCTTGTTGATCTACCGTTGTCATCCATGTATCATATCTTACTCATAATGCTTCATTAACTTTCTTCTTATTTCCCACTAACATTTATGTCTATCACTTTATTCTGAAAACTCGAACAAGACATTCTTTTGCTTTTAGCGCCCTTGCTCCATCCATTGGCTCTTTGGGTTGCCTAACATTCTTTCTACTAGGGACAGAATCCACACTAAGTAATATTTATCCCTTCAAGGCTTCCAGTGCCTAACTTTGTAGTACTCATAGCTAGCTGTACTATTTTAGAGTGCACCATCTAGGTGTCTCACAAGGAGATCTATTTGCACCTTTGTAATATTCTTCGAAAATGTCAACTAACACAAACAATCCATTCGCCATTTTGGGTTACTCAAACCCCAGCCAAATCCTGATATCCTGTCCTATCTTAAACCATATCTGCTAGCTCTCATAGGGCATAACTGAGATTGATGTGGCCTATTGTACATACATCTGTTACTGTCGAAGGTAACTCAAAATGCCTATATCTCTTTTCCTGAATTGTAGGTAATGATCATCTTCACTAATTGGGTACCTCGTTCCCTTCTTCACCTTGCTTCTTTTACTTGTTCAAACTTGTATATATCTTCTGAATCTCTCATTGCTTTTCACCATATTGGTGGATAGGTATCCTTGCCTTAAGGCTCCTTATCGAGAAGCTTATACACACATGATCTACTGAAGACCTTACATTTACTCACCATAAGCATAATGCAAAAATCGAGTTCCTCTGACTCAACTCTTCCACGGCTATATCTCTTACCAATCGTCTTTCTGGATGTAGGCATTGTCATATTAAGAATAAGATAGAGTTTAGGATATTGAGTTCTTACAACTGATCTTTACCACACGATCTAGAGTAAGAAGAAAGAGTGACAGTCCTAAATGCTCTGTAGCCTCCTGCTTATAAGTGTGGTGCACCACACACCCATAAACAAGACTCTACTAGACATGGCTTTTAGACTTCCTAGGACAAAACTGCTCTGATACCACTTTTGTTACGACCCAAACCGATGGATTGTGGTGCATGGGGAAGATAGTTTGTGTGCTCTGGGTAGTGCCATTGTGCCTTTCATAGAAGCTGAGGACGACAAAGGTCCATGGGTTTATCAAGTCTTTGACACAGTATCGGTTGAAAAGATCCCGGAAGGGGAGTGTATTCTTGTGCCAAAGGTAGCTGCTACATCCGTCATGGTTGCATCGGAAATGCTGAAGAACGGATTCGTACCTGGAAAAGGCTTGGGTGCTTCTTTGCAAGGTATCACACAGCCGGTATCTCTTCCTGGAAACCTGGATACTTTTGGTTTAGGCTTCAAGCCCACTGCTGCGGACATAAGGCGAGCTAGAAAGATGAAAAAGAAAGCATGGACCCTTCCAAAACCAATTCCCTGCCTTTCTCGTTCCTTTGTCAGGCCTGGTACTAAGAAGCGCCTAGAAACAACAATGCCCACTTGTGTGATTGATCCCGAAAAGGAGCTGATCGAGAGGTTTGAAAAGCTGTTTGATGAGGTGAATGTGTTGGAGGCAGGAGAGGGTCCAAGCAAGACAGATGTGCAGTTCGTGGGGCCCCAGGCAAAGCTTAACAATTGGGAAGAACCTCCCCTTCCTACCCGGAGGAGTCTTGGTAGTTAGTTTTGATTTCCTTTCAGTTTAATCTGGATTATATCCAAGGTTGTAATTCGGATGTTATGCTCCGTCCGTTTGGATGAGTTAAACCTTGTTATCTTAAATTTTAATGAAATGCAATTTCTTTTCTCTTCATTCCTGATAGTTTTTATTTTTTTGTTTTGTTTTTTTCTTTTCCTTCTTGTACAGTCCCTTTTATGCTGGTACCAGTGACATGTCATGCATGAGGAGTCTTCGGCCCAGTCTTAAATGCCAATCTAGCTTCGAAATAATAATACAAGAAATTGAGTGTGATGACGAAGTAGAATGTGATGGTGAGGAAGCCTTTGAGGAAATCAGTAAAGAATTAAGTCACTTTGAAGAAAAACCTAAACCCAACCTGAACGACACAGAAGCAATCAACTTAGGGGATCAGGATAATGTACGGGAAACAAAAATAAGTGTCCATCTGGAACCACAGCTCAGAGAAGAGATAACTAAAACATTGCTTGAGTACAAAGATGTTTTTGCATGGTCATATGACGATATGCCGGGTTTAAGCACTGACTTGGTGGTCCACAAATTACCCACCGACCCAGCATTCCCACTTGTCAAACAGAAGCTAAGGAAATTTAAAACAGATATGAGTGTAAAAATCAAAGAAGAGGTCACCAAGCAGTTTGAGGCAAAGGTCATCCGGGTCACGTGGTATCCCACCTGGTTAGCCAATGTTGTGCCTGTGCCAAAAAAGGATGGAAGGACCAGAGTGTGTGTTGATTACCGTGATCTCAATAAGGCGAGTCCAAAAGACAACTTCCCACTACCGAACATCCACATCTCAATTAATAATTGTGCAAAACATGATATTGGTTCCTTTGTGGATTGCTACGCGGGTTATCACCAGATTTTGATAGATGAAGAAGATGCAGAAAAGACGGCATTTATCACGCCTTGGGGAACGTACTGTTATAGGGTCATGCCATTTGGTTTAAAGAACGCAGGAGCAACATATATGAGGGCGATGACCACCATGTTTCATGACATGATACACCGGGAAATTGAGGTCTACGTGGACGACATGATCATAAAGTCAAGGAAGCAGTGTGACCATATCAAGGACCTGAGGAAGTTTTTTCAGAGGCTCCGCAGATACAACCTCAAGCTTAATCCGGCGAAGTGTGCATTTGGTGTCCCGTCTGGGGAACTGCTGGGGTTCGTGGTAAGTCGACGCGGTATTGAGTTAGACCCGTCCATTGAGTCGGCGCGGTATTGAGTTAGACCCGTCCAAAAAACAAAACGGAGGTGATGAGCTTGCTTGGAAGGTTAAATTATATCAGCAGGTTCATTGCTCAGCTCATGACGACTTGTGAGCCTATCTTTAAGCTGTTAAAGAAGGATGCTGCGGTCAGATGGACCGATGAATGTCAGGCAACATTGACAAGATTAAGGAATATCTTGCCAATCCACCTGTGTTGGTCCCGCCGGAGCCGGGAAGACCCTTGATTCTTTATCTGACAGTTTGGGTAACTCTTTTTGCTGTGTATTGGGGCAACATGACATCACGGGGAAGAAAGAGCATGCAATTACGAGGTAAAGTACACTCAACTTGAGAGAACGTGTTGTGCCTTAACTTGGGTAGCGCAGAAATTGAAACATTACTTGTCATCCTACACCACCTATCTCATCTCTCGGTTGGACCCGTTAAAGTATATTTTCCAGAAGCCCATGTCCACGGGAAGGCTCGCAAAGTGGCAGATCTTGCTCACGGAATTCGACATTGTCTATGTGACCAGGACTGCAATGAAAGCACAAGAGTTGGCTGATCATTTGGCCGAGAATCCAGTAGATGAAGAATATGAACCTTTGAAGACATACTTCCCTGATGAAGAGGTAACGCATGTCGATGAATTAGAACAGGTTGAGAAGCCAGGATGGAAACTGTTCTTTGATGGGGCTGCCAAT
>NW_017694369.1:0-4083 GCF_001879085.1 Nicotiana attenuata | reverse complement strand
TGGGGTGGAGGGGTAGTAGGATTGGTGGTAACGGAAAAACTGAAATTTAAAAAAAAGCCTGTTTTGAAGTTGGGGTGGGGTGGGTTGGTGAGGGTAGGGAAAGTTGAAAAGAAGTTTTGGAAAATGTTTTCCCTTCTCTTTATAAGGAAAAAAAATGAGTTCATAAGGAAAATATTTTCCAAAACATTTAAGCCAACCAAACATGAGAAAATTGAAAAACTTTTCCGGAAAATATTTTCCTTCGTACCAAACACACCCAAAAACAACAATTTTATTACATGAAGAGCATGCCACAACATATTGGTCTACATAATGGTCATAGGTGGAAAGAATTATAATTTACTAAAAAAAAAAATCATTCCAAAAGTATCCACAACTATAGAAAACATTCTCTAAAGTCTTTTCATAATATTGCTGCTGAAAAGAAACCTTATACAAGACGAACAAGTGCTACCAATTTTAGCACTTCATTTCACTTTTTTATTTCTTTTTGTTATGTCGTTTTTCCTCTTGGAATTCGACAAGTTACTTTTCTTGGAGGATTCATCTTCAGTCTCCTTTTCCTTTCCACCATTTTTCTAGGTTTCTTATGCTTGAAGCCTGAAAGCTTTTTACTACATGATTCTATCACATAGACAGGTATAACTTAACAGCACCAAGCCACTCATCTTCAACCTTCACTTGGTGGGCGACATCAATAAATATTTTGATGTTTTCATTGTGGGTCAAATAACCTTTCAATATTCCTGACTATTGAAAAGAGACTAAATCACTGCCTGAACCAACTGCTTATCAGAAAGAACTTGATCAATATTTCTTAGTTGAGCAATCACTTCAAACATCACCCTTTGGTGTTGCTCGACATTATGATCATTCTGCTCGCCGTACGTGTCAAACTTGATTGTTAATTGTCATAGGGGAGCCACAACTATAATACTATGTTTCTCTCATAAGTATGCCCATCTGGCATGAGCAGTAGAATATTATTACTCATTGTTGACCTCATAAACATAATAATTTACAATTATTTTATGTGCAATTGAATCTGTATTTTCCAGTAGAATATTATCACATTCGTTGTTGAGATCATAAATATAATAACTTACAATTATTTTATGTGCTATTGAATCTTTATTTTCCATGCATTGTGAGTATCGAGATCTCTCTTATATTACCCTCATTTAGGTGACACATCACCCGTTTTATACCTTTAAGAGCATTTTGCTCTTTCAATACATATCATATTTAACGACTCGATTTATCATAATCTTTGTCGTTCAACTTATCACCCTTATTCAGATCGGCAACTATCACTACTAGAAATTCGGAAAAAAACAACCACAAAAAGCGATCAGTGTTGGTCGCTTATTGGCCAAAAAGCGACCAAAAAGCGACCAAACATGCCTGGTCGATATTAAGCTGGTCCCTTTACCTTAGGAACCAAAGTTGATCGCTAATTAGCAACCAACTTTGGTCTCTCAAGTCAAAGGACCAAATATTCCGGTAAAGACACTGGCGACCAACTTTGGTCGCTATATTATTTTAATATTATAAATTTTGCGACCAAAGTTGGTCTCCTTTTTGTAAATTTCATTTTTTTATTTATTTATTAATTATGAAGTAGCGACCTACTTTGGTCTGTATATGAAATATTATATTTTAAAATCTGGAAAATGGCGACCAAGGTTGGTCGTTATACTATAAATTTTTTAATTATTTTTTTAAATAAGCGACCAAACTTGGTCGCTAAATACATGAATTAATTTTTTATTTATTAATAAGCGACCAACTCTGGTCGCCATATTTCCAGAAATTGTTATTTTTCTGGTAAATAGCGACCAATCTTGGTCGCTACTTGGGGAATCTGGGTTAAATAGCGACCAACCTTGGTCGCTATTTCACAGAAAATTATTTTTTTAATAGAAATGCGACCAAATAGCGACCAAAGTTGGTCGCTTTTCTTGGTATATTGCTGGCAGGAACTGCCTCTTTTGGCAGCTACACCACCTGCCAGCTTACCAAAATCCTAAATAGGCAAATATGCCAACAACAGCAACAACAAGCAACAACAACAACAACAACAATTATAACGAACAAAGTATAAAGTTCAATAACTTTATACTTTAAGCTAATTAGCAAACTAATAAGTTAAATGTTATTACAGAACCATTCGAAAACCAATTGTATTTGTCTAGCATAAACTTATAAGTTCAAAGATTGTTCTCTACATCATTATCATCACCGTCTGATGAACTTTCTTCACCATGACGGTATCTAGAATGGGCTATTTGTCGATGATGGGAAGAATGACCACGGGGAGGACGGGGGAATGAGCACGGGGAAGGCGAGCCTCTGGCGATGACTCACGAGACCGGGGAATTGAAAAATTGCCAGAAGCTAGGAGAGTTTTGATCTGCTCTTGCATGCCCTTGCACTGAGCTTGCATGCCAGAGTACTGCATATCTCAAAGCCTTTCTCTCTCCTTGGCGGCTTCTAGCTCGGATGTGAGCTTTGCCACAGTCTCCCGCATAGAGGAGAGGCTCTCCCCATCAAGTTGCTCGGCTTGGGAGGAAGTCCCTATTCCTTGCATTCCACACTTATAGCGATGGAAATTTCCTATTAGGAAGCCCGTATACCTTCCCCTTTTTGGACCGCCAGCAGCCTGCGTCCACATTCTCTCAGCATCCTCGTCCGATAGTTGGATTGGCGCGCCGGACTCATTAGGTGGCTGACTGCGTATAAATTGCTCCACTTCAGCTGTGAAGCGACCCTATAAGAAAAATAATATGTGAATTACTATTTCCAAATTTATATAAAAGTAAATCAAAATTCTTAATGAAAATTGAAAACTTACATGTACAGTCGAGGCTCGGCCCTCGACCCACCTTTCTTGGTCCGTCTCTTTCTTCTTCTTCACAATATGAGTCTCCTTGAAGAGCTCATCTTGGTTCATCGGACGCCCCAACTTTTTTTCCTGAAAACTCATAAATTTTAGTTAATAAACAGAATACATATACTAAGAAAATTAAAGTAAATTAAGCAATTACGTACCATTCTTCGTTTTATCGTCCCTAGGTTGACCGCACCTCCAGTGTGCAAGGATCCTCCCTTCTCAGATGCCCGGGCTTTCTTTCCTTTTTCGCTCTTCTCTAAGAACTCTGCTGAAAGCCATTGCCTTTGCAAATCATCCCATAAATCCTGAAGCATCCAGCCAGGCTTCTGGTTCAACTACCTAGCTTTGGAGAAACAATGGGACAACCGCTTTCGAGCTTTGAGATGGAAGTTTGCAGCCACTTCCGCGCTATAGCGGTGTTCCCATACACACTTGCTCTGTATTTCAAAAGTCAAGTATTATATGAAAATATCATATTTAGATGGAAATATCATAAAAGCTATATTCGATATATTATACTTAGCTTTTATTAGCTAATAATTATTCAAAAGTTAAGTGCATTAACTGCTTATAATATAATATTAGCTAAAAGCTAATAAATGATTATACTACTTAAAAGAATATTTATACCTTAAATTGATTGAAGATTGCCTCCTTGAGAGCGAATGGGAATTCACTCCAAGTCGCATAAGGACCATCATAAAGCTTTCTGGTGGCTTTGGTGATGATCCTTGTAGTAACATTACTAGGGATGAACCTGCAATTTTATTAAAAAAAATACATTAATATCTTAGTAAAACTGTACTAAACAAAAAAAGTTAAAATAACAAATAACTCTTACCCATCACCCTCAGGGACTATGATGATCCTGCCATATTCATCATAATGCACCTCCTCGTCATTAGCAGCATCATTGTCCGAAGCATGTACATCGGAGGCATGTGTGGAAGGTGTAGGGGGGTCAGAGCTAGTATCTCGCAGGTGAAGGCCTGCAATAGATGGAGTCCCAGATGAAGATGGCTGCGAGCCCTGGGACTGCGAGCCCTGTGAGTGCGACACAGCTGTATGGGCCGCAAGTGGATGAGACACAGATAGCTGTGACCCGAGTGGCTGTGACACGGATGGCTGTGATCCATGTGGATGTGACAGTGGATTGATGCGATCCGATGAGCTGCTGATGGATGCGATCT
>NW_017694368.1:0-4083 GCF_001879085.1 Nicotiana attenuata | reverse complement strand
AGGTGCGATCTTCAGCCATGCAAACGTAATAAGGTGGCGATCTTTCAGCCATGCGAAATGCAAATGTGGCGATCTTTCAGCCATGCAAAAGGCTAATAAGGTGGCGATCTTTCAGCCATGCAAAATGTAAGGGCGGCGATATTTTAGCCATGCAGAATGTAAATAAGGTGGCGATCTTTCAGCCATGCAAAATGCAAAGGTGGCGATCTTTCAGCCATACAGATGCAGATGGAGACAGTGTTTAGTCCCGGAAGGCAGAATGGTAGCCTTATGCAATGCAGAAATGTAGATGGAGACTGCGTTTAGTCTCGGAAGGCAGAATGGTAGCCTTATGCAATGCAGAAATGCAGATGGAGACTGTGTTTAGTCTCGGAAGGCAGAATGGTAGCCTTATGCAATGCAGAAATACAGATGGAGACTGCGTTTAGTCTCGGAAGGCAGAATGGTAGCCTTATGCAATGTAGAAATAAAGTAAAATGGCAAATGGTAATAGAGTTTCTTAGCTGATAGCAGGTTGCGATATTGTGACTGCTGGGGGCATTGCGATATAGGGAATGCCGCCGGCGTGCGTGAATAGCAAATGCTGGTAAATGCAACAATTCTAAGAGTTGTATTCCTGAACAACGTTTGTGTCGTGAGCATATAGTATGTCAGATGCTTTCGCAATCCAAGTGTCTGCATCCAAAGAAAAATCGTGAGTTTTGTAGAGGGGAGGTTAGTTCGTATCTCTGCTGGCCTTGCTTGACCTGTTCGGCTTTGATCTGGTGATATGGTATTGCATCATTGGGGGTAGCGTCGCTGAACAAAACAATTTCGATAATAAACATGCATGAATTTGTAAAAATATGACATAAGTATATATTTAAGAAATAGCTTTTAGATGAACCAACGATTGTGACGTGGCTCAAGACATTGCGACCTCTCTTGCTACGGAATTTTGAGGGTCCTCCTCAAAATTCTGCCCCAGTTTACTGGGTTGATGCTTCTGACGGTTGCTTGCGATGATTGACTGAAATTACTTCGGAATTTTGAGGGTCCTCCTCAAAATTCTGCCCCAATTTCCAATTGCGGGGGAAATGAAATTTTTATTGAATCGTGACCGAACCCATAAGGCTGCCTACGTATCCCCTCTTAAACGGGAATCAGGTCAGACGTAGTTCAACTACATCATATAGGGAAAGCATGAAAATTACACATAGTAACACTTTACTGCATCTGAATTAATTGGTTTTGGCCAAACTTCTCCATCCATTTCTGCAAGTATAAAGGCTCCTCCTGTCAGAACCCGGTGAACCATATACGGACCTTTCCAGTTGGGAGAGAATTTCCCTTTGGCTTCATCTTGATGCGGAAATTTTTTCTCTAATACCAGCTGCCCTGGTGTGAATTATCTCAGTTTGACTCTTTTGTTGAAGGCTCTGGACATTCTGTTCTGGTAGAGTTGACCATGACATACCGCGTTCATTCTTTTCCCATCTATAAGAGCTAGCTGCCGTAACGACTCTTCCCCCGTTCTGTATCGTCGAGCTCACCTTCCTGTATGATCCTTAAGGAAGGAGTTTCTACTTCGACGGGAATGACGGCTTCTGTACCATAAACCAGCCTATAGGGGTTTGCCCCAGTTGATGTGCGGACTGTGGTGCGATACCCCAATAAAGCAAATGATAACTTCTCGTGCCACTGCTTATGCTTCTCTATCATTTTCCTCAATATCTTCTTGATATTCTTGTTGGCGGCTTCTACGACTCCATTCATCTGAGGCTTGTAGGCTGTGGAATTCTTGTGTCTGATCTTGAAAGTTTCACGCATAGCTTTCATCAAGTCACTATTGAGATTGGAGCCATTATTAGTAATGATTGACTCTGGAATCCCGAATCGACAAACGATGCGGTCGCGGACAAAGTCTGCCACGACTTTCTTGGTTACTGCTCTGTAAGATGCT
Source organism: Nicotiana attenuata (assembly GCF_001879085.1). Lineage (NCBI taxonomy): Eukaryota > Viridiplantae > Streptophyta > Magnoliopsida > Solanales > Solanaceae > Nicotiana > Nicotiana attenuata. Next base: position 2,141 of record NW_017694368.1, on the reverse strand, counting down.
ACTTCGACCCATTTGGTGAAATAGTCGATTGCTACCAGGATAAATCTGTGTCCGTTGGAAGCGGCAGGCTCAATTTGTCCAATAACATCCATCCCCCAAGCGGCGAACGGCCATGGTGAGCTTGTTGCATTAAGCTCGTTTGGAGGTACCTTTATCATGTCTGCATGCATCTGGCAGCGGTGGCATTTCCGGACATACTGAATACAGTCCGTTTCCATAGTCATCCAAAAGTAACCAGCTCGGAGGATCTTCTTTGCTAAGACAAAACCATTCATATGTGGACCACAGGTCCCAGCGTGGATTTCTTCCAGTAGCTTGGATGCTTTCTTTGCGTCGACACACCTTAATAATCCCAAATCGAGATTCCTCCTATATAGGATTCCTCCGCCGTGAAAGAAGTTGATGGATAACCTCCGAAGTGTGCGCTTCTGAATAGGATTTGCAAGCCCTGGGTATTCTCCCTTTGCTAAATATTCCTTGATATCATGAAACCAAGGCTTTCCGTCCGCCTCTTCTTCAACGTGGGCACAGTAAGCTGGCTGATCATGGATTTTTACTGGAATGGGATCAATAAAGTTTTTGTCTGGATGCTGTATCATGGAAGATAGGGTAGCCAATGCATCAGCGAATTCATTATGGATTCTGGGAACATGTCGGAATTCTGTCTTTGTGAACCTCTTTCTCAACTCCTGCACATGATGCAGATACGGGAGTATCTTGGAGTTCTTGGTCGCCCATTCTTCTCGGACCTGATGTATGAGTAAGTTTGAATCTCCAATTACTAGCAACTCCTGTACGTTCATGTCAATAGCCATCTTGAGCCCTAAGATGCAGGCTTCGTACTCGGCCATATTGTTGGTGCACGGGAACCTGAGTTTGGTAGACACCGGATAATGCTGACCGGTTTCTGATACTAGGACCGCTCCTATGCCAACTCCTTTGAAATTTGCTGCTCCGTCGAAAAATATTCTCCAGCCACCATAGGATTCTGCAATGTCTTCTCCTATGAATGATACCTCTTCGTCAGGGAAATACGTTTTCAGGGGTTCGTATTCTCCGTCTACGGGATTTTCCGCAAGGTGGTCTGCTAGTGCCTGTCCCTTGATTGCCTTCTGGGTTACATAAACGATGTCGAATTCACTCAACAGGATTTGCCAGTTGGCTAGTGGGCATGGGCTTCTGAAAGATGTACTTTAAAGGATCCATCCTTGATATGAGATATGTAGTATAGGCACAGAAGTAATGCCTTAGCTTCTGGGCCACCCAAGTTAAAGCACAACAGGTGCGCTCTAACAGAGAGTACCAGGCTTCGTAGGGAGTGAACTTCTTGTTGAGGTAGTAAGTGGCCTGCTCCTTCCTCCTTGTTTCATCATGCTACCCCAGGACGCAACCGAAGGCACCATCTAATACTGCAATGTAGAGTAGTAAAGGTCTACCCAGCTCGGGCGGGACCGAAACTGGTGGTGTTGACAGGTATTCCTTGATCCTGTCGAAAGCTTTCTGGCATTCATCGGTCCATTTGGTGGCGGCATCCTTCTTCAACATCTTGAAGATCGGCTCACAGATGACCGTAGATTGGGCTATGAACTGGCTGATGTAGTTGAGTCTCCCCAAGAAACTCATCACGTCCTTCTTATTATTTGGTGGTGGCAATTCTTGAATAGCTTTGACCTTTGATGGATCCAGCTCTATTCCTCGGCGGCTCACAATGAACCCAAGTAATTTTCCAGCGGGAACCCCAAATGCACACTTTGCGGGGTTCATTTTCAGGTTGTACCTTCGCAACCTATTGAGAAACTTTCTCAAATCTTCCATGTGATCGGTGGCCTTCTTGGACTTGATGATAACATCATCTACGTACACCTCGATCTCCTTGTGTATCATATCATGAAAAATGGTGGTCATAGCCCTCATGTAGGTGGCCCCTGCATTCTTTAACCCAAACGGCATCATCTTGTAGCAGTACATTCCCCACGGCGTAATGAAAGCCGTTTTCTCAGCATCTTCTTCATCCATCCAAATCTGGTGGTAACCGGCGAAACAATCCACAAATGATTGCAACTCATGCTTGGCGCAATTGTCGATCAGGATGTGTATATTTGGCAAGGGGAAGTCATCTTTCGGACTGGCCCGGTTTGAGA
>NW_017694367.1:0-4084 GCF_001879085.1 Nicotiana attenuata | reverse complement strand
GCTCGAGAAAACATACAGGCTGAGACACTCATTCCAGTGCCCATTGAGCTGGATGAGTCTACGGGATTGACAGAGGTAACAGTCCAGCCCGCACCTAAAGAAAAGAATATGCAGCAAGAGACTGAGACAGTAGCTGAGCCAGTAGTTGAAACAGTAGCTGAGAAAGAGAAATCTCAAGTGATTGGGAAGAAAAGACCTCCTGCACCATTTCCACAAAGGTTGGCCAAGCATCAAAAGGAGGAGCAGTATAAAAAGTTCTTGGAGATGCTCAAACAAATCCAGGTAAACATTCCATTGATTGAAGCTTTAAAGGAGATGCCGGGATACGCTAAAATGATGAAAGACTTGATGTCTCGGAAGTTTGACTTTCAAGACTTGTCCACAGTGACACTTACTCAGACCTGTAGTGCAGTGGTATCTAGACCTGTTGCTGAAAAGCTATCTGATCCAGGTAGCTTTACAATTCCATGCACTATTGGGAACTTTGCCTTTGCTAAGGCACTCTGTGATTTAGGGGCCAGCATTAATCTTATGCCCCTGGTTATTTATAAGAGGTTGGGCATAGGGAGAGCTAGACCCACCTCTATGTTGTTGCAGCTGGCCGACAGGACTGTGAAACGTCCATTTGGGATCCTTGATGATGTGCTTATTCAAGTAGGGAAATTCGTGTTCCCTGCAGATTTTGTAATCTTGGATTGCAAAGTGGATGAAGAAATTCCTGTAATCTTAGGACGACCATTCTTGGCCACGGGGAGAGCTTTGATTGATTGCAAGACTGGGGAGCTCAAGATGAGGCTCAATGATGAAGAAATTATATTCAATGTGCAGAAATCGATGAGGCGACCAAGTGAGTTCGCAAATTGTTCTCTTATTGATGCAGTGGACGTAATTGTAGAATCTGATGATGAGGCGTTGACGGTTGAGGATCCCCTTGCTGCATGCTTGATGAATTTAGATGAGGTGAATGGTGAGGATTTGGCGGAATGGGTGTTGGCACTGGAAGGTAGAGGGTTCTGGGATAGAAATCTAGAGTTTGAGCCCTTACACTTAGAAAAGAGAGAGACCCCTCCAGCAAAGCCATCCATCGAGGAACCACCTAAGCTGGAACTAAAGCCATTGCCAGCCCACCTCAGGTATGAATTTCTGGGTCCCGACTCCACATTACCTGTTATTATCTCATCTGGTTTGTTAGATGTGCAGGTTCAACAGCTTTTACAGGTACTAAGGGAGTGCAAAACTGCCATTGGGTGGAGCATGGCAGACATCAAGGGAATCAGCCCCGCCTATTGCATGCATAAGATTCTGTTGGAAAAGGGGCACAAACCTTCCAGGGAACATCAGAGGAGGCTGAACCCGAATATGAAGGAAGTGGTGAAGAAGGAAGTGATAAAGTGGTTGGATGCGGGAATCATTTTCCCAATCTCTGACAGTAGCTGGGTTAGCCCAGTTCAATGCGTTCCTAAAAAGGGTGGCATGACGGTTGTGAAGAATGACAACAATGAACTAATCTCAACAAGAACTGTCACAGGCTGGAGAATTTGCATGGATTATCGAAAGTTGAATCTAGCCACCCGGAAAGACCACTTTCCACTTCCCTTCATTGATCAGATGTTGGATAGATTGGCAGGGAGGTCACACTTTTGCTTTCTAAATGGGTACTCAGGGTACAACCAGATCTCTATTGCACCTGATGACAGAGAGAAGACCTCCTTCACTTGCCCATTAAATGCCTTCAGGAGGATGCCCTTTGGCCTATACAATGCACCCGCCACATTCCAACGGTGCATGATGGCCATATTCACTGACATGGTAGAGGACATTATGGAGGTGTTCATGGATGACTTCTCAGTGGTGGGAAATTCATTTGAGGAGTGCCTAATAAATCTGACGCGTGTGCTGAAACGGTGCATCGAGACCAACTTGGTTCTAAATTGGGAGAAGTGCCATTTCATGGTACAAGAAGGAATAGATTTGGGGCACCGGGTGTCAAGCAAGGGAATAGAGGTAGATCGAGCAAAGGTTGATGTCATAGCAAAGCTGCCGCCACCAACTTCAGTCAAAGCCATAAGAAGCTTTCTTGGACATGCCGGGTTCTATCGGAGGTTCATTAAGGACTTCTCCAAAATCGCCAACCCTCTCTGTAAGTTGTTAGAGAAAGATCACCCTTTTGTATTTTCTGATGCTTGCAGGGTAGCTTTTGAGGAGTTGAAGCAAAGGCTGGTCACAGCACCCATAATCATTGCTCCCGACTGGGAGCAACCGTTCGAATTAATGTGAGATGCTAGTGACTATGCGGTGGGGGCAGTGCTGGGCCAGCGGAAGGACAAATTGATGCACCCAATCTACTATGCTAGTAGGACGCTGAGTGGAGCCCAGTTGAACTACACAGTGACAGAAAAGCAGATGCTAGCTGTGGTATTTGTTTTTGACAAGTTCCGGTCCTATCTGATAGGATCCAAGGTAACCGTATACACTGACCATGCAGCTCTTAGATACTTAATAGAAAAGAAGGACTCTAAGCCACGCCTGATTCGTTGGGTGTTGCTACTGCAAGAGTTTGATCTTGAAATTCGTGGCCGCAAGGGCACTGAAAATCAAGTCGCTGATCACCTATCACGACTTGAAGGAGCTGAAAATGTAGTAGAAGTGGAGGAAATTCTGGAAACTTTTCCAGATGAGCAGCTGCTCGTTACCTCTCATCAGGAGGCGCCTTGGTATGCAGACTATGCTAATTACCTGGCCAGTGGCATTGTTCCTCACGACCTGTCATCGGTCCAGAGGAAGAGATTCTTTCGGGAAAGTCAATTGTATTACTGGGATGAGCCCTACTTGTTTAGAATATGCCTTGATAATATGATCCGGAGATGCGTCCCCGAGATCGAACAATCTTCTGTCTTGCAGGCTTGTCACGCTTCGGCGTATGGCGGTCACTTTGGAGGAATCAGGACAGCAGCTAAGGTGCTGGAGGCCGGATTTTTCTGGCGAACGGTGTTCAAGGATGCTCACTTATGGGTCAAGGGTTGTAATGAATATCCATGCACCAGGAACATTTCCCGGCGTCACGAGATGCCCATGAACCCAGTTCAAGAGGTGGAAGTGTTTGATGTTTGGGGGATAGATTTCATGGGTCCCTTCGTCAGCTCCTATGGCAATAAATACATTCTTGTTGCTGTGGACTACGTGTCCAAGTGCGTGGAAGCTGCAGCATTACCCACCAATGATGCTAAGGTGGTAGTCGGGTTTCTAATGAAGAACATATTCACCCGCTTTGGGACACCGCGTGCAATTATCAGCGACGGAGGCACTCATTTCTGCAACCGGGCCTTCGAGAAGTTGTTGGCTAAATATGATGTGCGCCACAAGGTGGCTACTCCGTACCACCCACAGACCAGTGGACATGTTGAGGTGTCCAACAGAGAGATCAAGAGCGTATTGACAAAAACTGTAAATGCTACAAGAACTGACTGGTCAAGGAAGCTAGATGATGTGCACTATGGGCCTACAGGACAGCTTTCAAGACACCAATTGGTATGTCACCATATAAGTTGGTGTTTGGGAAAGCCTGCCACCTACCTGTAGAACTTGAACATAAAGCGTAGTGGGCACTGAAACAGCTGAATTTAGACTTGGAAGCTGCAGGCACGTCGAGAGTCACGGAATTACATGAGCTAGAGGAGTTCCGGTATCTTGCTTTTGAGAGCACAAGGCTATATAAAGAGAGAATGAAGAGGCTTCACGATCAGAACATCATTGAAGGAAATTTCAAACCTGGGGACAGGGTACTGCTTTATAACTCAAGACTGCGGTTATTCCCGGGTAAGCTAAAGTCAAGGTGGTCTGGACCATTTCATGGTTGAGGTGTTTCCATCCGGAGCTGTGGAAGTTGCTACTGAATATGACTCTCGTACATTTAGAGTCAATGGTCAGCGGTTGAAATTGTATACGGGCATGAATGAGCCTAAGAAGATGACAAAGCTGCATTTGAATGAACCCCAAGGGTCGAGCGAACCTTAATTTCGCTCACATGAGTCGTGACGCGACGTTAAATCAGGCGCTACGTGGGAGACAACCCATGACATTGTTG